>NW_026515577.1:2100000-2188683 GCF_027406575.1 Nycticebus coucang | reverse complement strand
GCTGCGACTACAGTTGCCTGCCACAACACCTGGCTATTTTTTGGTTGAAGTGGTTGTTGTTTAGTAGGCCTGGGCTGAGCTCGATCCCGCCAGCCTCATTGTATGTGGCTGGCACCCTACTCACTGGGTGCCAAGCCAGATAATATGATTTTAAATGTACAAAACCCTAAAGACTCCTCTAATAGACTCCTAGAATTGATAAATAAATTCAGCAAAGTCTTAGAACACAAAATTAAGGTACAGCTCATCAGTAGCATTTCTGTACACTAATTGCCATCAACCTGAGAATCAAATCAAGAACTAGATGCCATTTATAATAGCTGCAAAAAAAGTAAGTACTTAGGAATACACTTAACCAAGGGAGCAAAAGATCCCTGCAAGAACTATAAGGCCTGGCACAGTGGCTCATGCCTGCCATCCCAGCACTCTGGGAGGCCAAGCCTGGTGGATTACATGAGCTCAGGAGTTCCAGACCAGCCTTAGTCAGAGCAAGACCCTATCTCTAATAAAACAGCAGGGTGTTATGGTAGGTGCATGTAATCCCAGCACTCTGGGAGGTCGAGGTAGTGGATTGCTTGAACTCACGAGTTCCAGGCCAGCCTGAGTCAGAGCAAGACCACATCTCTAAAAAATACAAGACCACATCTCTAAAAAATATAGCCAGTCATTGTAGTGGGTGCCTATAATCCCAGCATTCTGGGAGGCTGAAGCAAGAAGATCACTTGAGCCCAAGAATTTGAGGTTACTGTGAGCTACGATGCCTAAGCACTCTACGCAGGGTGACAAAATGAGACTGTCTCAAAAAAAAAGAAAGAAGAAGAGGAACTATAAAACACTTATGAACGAGATCGTTGAGGACATCTCATACTCAAGGATTGGAATAATCAGTATTGCTGAAATGATCATTCTGCACAAAGTAATTTATACCACCTATCAAAATACCAATGCCCCTTTTCATGGAATTAGAAAAAAAAAAATCCTAAACTTTATATGGAATCAAAAAAGAGCTCAAATAGCCAAATGTGATCCTAAGTAAAATGAACAAATCTGGGGGCATCGTATTATCTACTTCAAGTTGTATCACAAGGCTATAGTGTCCCAAATAGCATCGTACTGATATAATCCTAACTGAAATTTAGAATGTTAATCTTCAGGCATATAAGACATCTAATAAGGAGAAAAATAAACATAAAAAATGTAGCCTGTATTCAATACTCTGTGCTCACTAAGATGGAAAAATCAAATATTATTTCCTCGAAAGTTTATACAAAATTGAGATAAAATAGATTTTTAGCTAATCTTTAATTAATCAAAAAATCCAATCTCAACATGATTTAGGTTATAAAAATTCCACTATTTCTATGCAATTATTTATTTTGAATGATTTTAATATAGAATACATTAAGTACAATGAACCCTAATTTAAGGAATATTCTTATTCATTGAAATATTTGATATTTTAATGAATAAAATATTACATGTATTTTTATATCACTTGTCTTAATTGTTTTTTGTACCAGGAAAATAATAGGTATCTAAATTAAGTTGCATACCTTTGTATGTACTTTTACTCTAAAAGAAAAATTTTACCACTATAAATTACTAACTAAACTATATCATAATCTTTGATTATTTTAATTAATTCTTCACAATATTTTTTGTAATGTGTAATCATAATTTCTACTTTTGTACTATATTTGAAAAACATGGAATTATTTAAATTACATATTGAAAAAAATGTTAACCAGTTAAAAATTGATATTTGCCATCTATTTTTGCAGCATTAATTTTATTATTAAGAAAGACGAGATGGGGAGATGAAATCCACTCAATAGCTATTTTTTAAGAAGAAAAGAAGTTAACTATCATCTTTGTCTAGCAATCTTAAAGAAGATGAACAAAAGAAAACAGATACTAACAGAGAATAATGACAAAATTAATTCTAAGATCAATATGCTGTATTACTCTTGTATTCTCAGTGAAAAGATGGTGGATTTATCAGCTTCCCTCTGCCCTGACCTTCTGCCAGCAAGAGCCGTCTGTATCAAGATGGAAACATTGGCACACACAAAAATTCACTTATGTTTCTTAAAATTATCACCTAATAAAATCTGCTGCATATTTTCCAAGGCTCTACTATAACAAAAGTGAATCACATTTATATACTGAGCATTGACTGTTTAATGCAATGATTATTCTCATTATCACTCCCACTGTGCAGATTTTTTTATGAATGAAAACTGGGAAGATTTTTGCATCGGCACTTTCAGACCAGCATGGAGTTTGGAAAAGAGCAGAAAATAATGAAAACTCTTCAAAATCAGTTCTTTCCTACAACCAAAAGGCAAATAGATATCTGCACTCTCATATTTATTGCAATACGATACAATAGCCGAGGTATAGAATCAAATGAGGCGTGCGTCAATGGATAGATACCTTAAAGGTGCAGTAGACATACACAGTGGAACATTATTCTGCCATAAAAAAAATATATAAATCCTGGGCGGCGCCTGTGGCTCAAAGGGGTAGGTGCTGGCCCCATATGCCAGCGGTGGCGGGTTCAGACCCAGCCCCGACCAAAAACTGCAAAAAAAAAAAAAAAAAAAGAAAAGAAAAAAAATATATATATATCCTGTCATTTGCAACAATATGGATGAGCCTAGGGGACAATATGTTAAGAGAAATGAGCCAAGAACTGAAGGATGAATACCACATGGTCTCACCCATATGTGAAATCTAAAAATGCTGGTATTCAAAACATAGAGTAGCATAGTGGGTAGCCAGAGGATGGTTAATAAGAAGGAATAAGTTGTGGTCTTCGAGTGCACAGTGAAGTGGCGATAGATAATAATACTGTATGGTATATTTCAAAATAGCCAGAAGAGAGGATTTGTGGATGTTCTCTCCACAAAGAAAGAAATACTTGAGGTGATGGATATGCTTTATCCTGATTAGATCATTACACAATGTATAAATGTAATCAAATTTCACACTGAACCTCAAAGATATATACAAATATTATGTTTCAATTAAAAATAATATGAAAACAAACAAACAAAAACCAGTCATTTAAATGTTCAGTGATAAAACCTGCCACTTATTCACAAAGACTCACTTATAGAGTCCATATGATCACTATTTTCTGAATTCAAAGTACTGTCTAATAAAAACTGACGAAGCAATAATTATTATCTATTATATTCCAGGCATTGGAAGAACAACCTTACATGAACAGCCTCCCTTCAAAATCTATTAAAAAATCTATGAGGTACGTACTGTTATTATCTCCATATTATAGATGAGGAAAGTGTAACTTCTCGAAAGATAAAGTAACTTGCCTAAGCCAATGAGTGAGAATCTGAATTTAAAGCAGTAATTCCAGAGCTGGAGCTTTTAATCACTATTATTTCTTTCTCAGGTATATAGTTATTCTATTTCGACTAAGTTTTATGTTAGAATCTTGGAATTCAGCAGCACCTCTCTGTGTGGCCTACACTGTCTGACCTCTGTCATGTATGGCGACATGATGGCAGTAGTGAGGTCAAGGTACCAGATATGATTTGTGTGGAGTTTAGTTGACACTGTCCCATGAAAGACGATTGCCCTGCTACCAAAACCTGTCTCTGCAGCCTTACAAGTGTTATTTTTTAGTCAGTCATAAGACAGGATCAGAGATTGTCATCTAGTTCAGCCAAATCTGTCACCCGTGCTGCAGAATTAAAGGTTATTTACATTATTTTTGTGTATAAAGGAAAATAAGCATAATATCCAGGTCCCTCATGTCACTTCCACAGAAATCTAGTTTACCTCAGTGTGAGGAGGTTTCCTTTACTCCTTTAATTGATTTTCCTTCTTCCACATGAAAGATACTAAAATGTGGCAATTGATGGCCAGTCAACTACAGAGACTCCCCCTCCCCACCCTTCTGGAATAATCAGAGCTGTGGTAGGTTGACAACCCTGTAGGAGGATAAAATGTCCCTTCGATACCAATTGATTTGATTTATTAATAAATAGTAAGAAAACTAAATCTCTTCAAGTAACTGAGAGTATTAAATATTAAAAATAAGATAGGAACAAAGCTGCAATTAAAATTTTACATAAGCCACGATTCATTCAATATATCTTACAAAACTGTCCATATAATCCATGTTAATTAAATTCCATTTAATTTCGTATTTTTTATGGTTAGCTTAGGGGCTGTCTAAACCCAGTTGATGTATTTATAATTGACAGGGTAGTAAAGTATTAAAATTTCTAAGCAAGTATTTTTGTTTAGTACCTAAATATCTGAAGGAAGTATTGAGTCTCAATTGAGACTAATAGGTAAGAAAAAATTTAGTTAAGAAAAGCATTAGTGAGCCTGGAATGTTTTTATAAAAAGTGAAGGTGGGAGAACTTGTAGGTATAACACAGGTCAAATGGACAAGTTATAGTTGCTGGTAGAAAGTGAACAGCAGGAAATCTGAAATAGATAAGGGCAAATGTTTTACTATCTGGGCACTAACTGTCTATGACTGTCCTTCTTTAGCCTCATTGCTGTGTGGTATTATCACATGACCTTGTCTCTCTTTTTTGCATCCCTCACTTTATTCTGTGAGGGATACCAAAAAACTATGTAATGGCAATGCATTTTTTGATGACCTAAGTTAAGAAAATGGGTCACTCTAGTTCTGTTTTCTATACTTTGCATTTAAATAATGTTTTATTGTTTTTAAAGTACTTTCATGCCCATTCTTGCATTTAATTAACCTCAAATATCCATACATTTAAAAAGTTTAAGGTGCTTATCTGAGATTAAACACCTAATAAATCATGATACCAAATGGAAACACTTGTGGAGTCAGTAAGGGGAACACTGGTAACCAATGGGCATTGTGGGCAGAACTCCAGGCATGTTATGTGACAGAGTTGAAAACTGCTGGTGCAGTAGGCACGATCCAGCTGCATGATGGGTAAAAGCAGCATCAGAGAGGTTAGTACTTTACCCAAGAAAGCAGAATGGCAAAGCTATAGGATTTAAGGTCTGTTCATTCAGGTCTGCTTAATTCCAAAGACTAAAGTCTTCAGAGAGAATGGCACATTCCCCTTAAAAGATAAAAGAACCCATAGAAGACACTTGTACATTTTAAGACTCTGAGAGTGATGAAGAATGAAAAATTAAATCATACACACTGAATACATAAGGATGGATTTTATTTTAATGATTTAAGTTCTTGTAATTTTACTTTTTAAACATTGTACTATTTTTAACATGATAGATTTATTACATATTTAATAAAGCCAATATTCCTGATAAGTACTCAGAAAATACAAGCATGTTTGATTATGCTGATTTCCATATTGATGAGCAGAAGACAAAAAATTTGAGGAATAGAAACTATGCTATTGACTTAAGATTGCATGAATTTGGGGTGCTGTTAAAGGCTTTCAACAACGTTTAGAGTATTGAAGTGGAGCCCTAAGATGTTCTTCTTTCCATGTGTGTTTTCCTCCTTGGCCCAGGATGTTTCTCTGCCCCGTATGCCTGGCATGGCCTTTATCTTTTCTTCTAAAATATCCAACCATTGTTTCCTAGCTGAGACATCCACAAACCTTGAACAACAAAGATGATTTACTCCTGGCCACTGCCCAGGGCCATTTGCCAACCTCCTTAGCAAAAATCATGAAACTTACCAGGAAGCGATATGAATGGCCACCACTGAGGGGTCCTTGGGACACTTTTCAAATTCACCATACTCAAATGTAGAAAGACTAGGACTTTCTCATACCCCGTGCTCAAATGAGATCTGATTATACTGTCCCTAAATAAACCCTCCAGCTCTGTCCTATTCAAGTCACAATAATGCCCATCATGCAGAAGAGACAAAATTGCTTCTAGCACACTGCCTCACACCTTGCAGTGAGTAATAACTACTTGATGAATGGATATGCAGAAAAAGGCACTAAACAGCAGGATGCATATCTGCAGCCAAAGTCAGAGCAATTATGTTTCTGGAAACAGGAGTCACCCAAAAGTAACAATGACCGGAGTTGCTGTTCTACTTAACCACATAATTAAAATGGTTATGTTTATCAAAGAACCTTGATACTTGAGAGAAATGGTTTATCTTCACTCATATTAACTTCTCTTAAGTGTTTTTCATTTAATTAAAACAGTAAGAATTTTTCACACATATTTAAATACGTTTTAAAATTTATTTTTATATATTTTCATATTAATTTATTTTTTTTTGTTTGGGCCTGTGAAAATATACTACTTTATATGTGTGAATGTCATCACTTCTAATATGTAAATTCTTTATCAGATACATGGAGTTAGAGGAACAAAACATTATTAAAATTTTCCTGTATACATTGTACATATGTCATTCTCTTTAAACATTCACAACAGTAGTTAGGTAAACCTCAGTATGCTCTGTGTATAGATGAGAAAATTGAGTCTCCAAAGGTATTTCCCTTCCTGCAGGCTAATAAGTGTTAAGTACCATTTTCGGAACCAGGACATGACAAAGCAAACAAAGAAAATGATAGATAAGAAATGAGGAATAAGAGAGTGTATTGAATTAACATTTTTACACATGTACCACTTGCCATGCTTTCTAATTGCTGGACACTTGTCAGGTTTCTACTCAGCAGTGTATCCCATTTGTGGTTCAAGAGGCACTGGTCAGGAAAACGTGAGAAAACAGAGTAAGCTGTGGCTGGGAAGGAAATGGGGAGTCCCAGAGAGGCGCGCCCAGGACCCTGACTGGGCTTCAGACTGACTTGGGAGATACACTGTCCTTGACAGCCACTGCGTAGGTGGAGGTGTCGTACTACCTTGGAAATTTGGGGAAGCGTTCTCCTTTTTTATTTTTTAATCTCTGAAGTTAATCTGTAGTATGATGAGGTATAACCTGTGTCCTTGTCTCCTGTATACCTGCTAGTTAAATTAATTTTTGAGCCATCATGAGTATCAGAAAACAGATATTTCCTTTTGGGGCCCCTTAAGAAATCAGACCCAAAAAACCATGAGCCCTTTTGTCATCACATAGATGTCTCACAAGTACCTTAAACCCAAAGTCCTAAATTGAATGTATTTTTAACCAATGGTTATCAATCTCTCTTTTTTGATTTTCTAATTAAAGATACTCATGGACTCAGTCACCCAGGCCAGAAATCTGAATGGAAGAAGCTAGGGGAATGCCATGTCACAGTGGTTGAGAGCATAGATTTTGAAGTAAGTGGGTCAGTTGTCAGGGTTTAGATTTCAGCTCTTATATTAATAGCATGACTTTATGAAAGTTACTTTATCTTTTGAAGTCTCCGTTTTTCATCAATAAAATGAAGGCAACAGTCATAACTTTCTCATAGTACTATTATGCAGGCCATGTGATACAGTCCAAAGAAAGTACTTAATACAGTGACATAAATTAATTATGGTGATGACCATGTGATTAATGATTCTTAAGTTTTTGCTCAACTATCCTTCACCCCAAAGATCATCAAATCTTGCATACTCTAACTCAATCCTTTCAGATCGTCCCTTCATGTCTATTACTTAGGCCCTAATTAATTTTTGCATAAGTATTGTTGTGTGGGCTCCTGTTTATTTACCTCCTACTTAACCTGCCTTTGTTTGTCCTTCTTGCTGCCCCCGAAGCATAAATACACTTTTGTTCTCTTCTGCTTAAAGTTCTGTAGTAGTTTTTCTGTTATTTATAAACCCCAGACTTCTTTTTATGTCATAGCAAGTCTTGCATAATGTGGACCCTGACTATTTATCTTACAGCATCTTTGGTCTCCTGCTACTCACATCTATAATTCCTATTCACTTCTTCACACCTTCACTTGTGCCATTACTTCTGCACAAACAGCCCCACCAGTGTGTGTGATTTCCAAATTTATATTCGCTATTTCAGATCCCATGCAGAGCCTCCACTGCCTTTTTCTGCCATCCCTTAGGGGAGCTAGTTGCTTTGTCTTTGATGCCATTTGGGTCTCATCTAGACCTCTGTTATAGCACTGATTGTAGATTTTGTGATTATTATTTTTATTACCTACCTAGTGTAGTCCTCTGGAGGCCAGCATAGAGCACATTGCCAAGCAGAAACCTGAGCGGAAGCCTTGAGGAGCCAGGGGAATATAATGGTGACTTGCCAAAAGGGAGAGGAGAAGTACAAGTTAAGGGCCAAGCATGACTCATCCCTCGAGGTTCAGCTTTACAGGAGAGGAAGAGTCCCTGGTAGCTGGCATGTTTTCCAACCACCTGGGGTAGGAGAAAGGGTCTTTAAGGCATTTGTTCTCCTTGTAAGATTATATAAATTGACCCCTGTTCTTTGATGTTTATTAGAGACATACTCTCACGGCTACTTTGGGTCATATTGTATGTGTTTTCTATTGCTGCCATACAAATTATCACAAACTTAGTAGGAGCTTAAAATAACACATTTATTATCTTGCAGTGAAAGAATTAAAAAGTCTGCCATAGGTGTCACTGGGCTACATTCAGTGGTCAGCAGGACTGCATTCTGTACTGCAGGCTTTAGGGAAGGATCTATGGCCATGTGTTTGGGGGCTGTTAACGTAATTAGGGTTCTTTCAGTTGTAGAGCTGTGCGAGGCTGTCCCAGCTTCAGAGGCCTTCCAGACCCACTTGAATCCTTCCTGCCTTGTTGCTCGCACATCTCTTTGACCACAGCTTGTTTAAGGACTCATGAGATTAGATTCGACCCAGCCAAAAACCGTGTGTACAGTTCCTTTTGCCAAACAAGTTAACATATGCGCAGGTTCTAGAGATTAGGGCATCGTCATCTTTGGAGGAATTTTTCTGTCTGGCATACATAGGACCGCATTATTATCGGGCACCTGTTCCTTCTTGAATAAAAGTCCCTCTGGCTCTGGGAAGCGAGGTATCTCTTCTCACTTTGAGTCTTTTGGATGCCTAAAAGAATTAGAAATAAACTTGCATTTCTAGTGTAGCAAAGATTTGGCATTGCTTGGGTGAGTTCCTCATGCCCCGGGAAAGCATTTACTTCCATAGTCCTTAGGACTTCATTTGACATTTGTTAGTATGATTTTCCCAAACCTCTGGGATGAGGGGCGTATATGCCCTATTAGCATGTGCTGTCTGGCATTATTTTTCCTTCTTCATCCTCTCCATCCCACGTGCCCTGTGGACATTGGCTTGCTTTATCACAAGCTCCAGACAGCCCTGCCATCTCTCCCTCTCAAGGCAGCCTTCTTACCTAGCAAGGCTCCCGCAGTCCCTCTTCCACCCAGTCACTTTCCACCTCGGCTAGACAACTGGACTCTCAATTCCTATTTCATTCTAATACATTGTCCCTCACTTCCCTCACTCCCTTTTCCTATTCTTTGAATTTGACTGTCAGTTAGTGATCACAATCTGCCTTGATTCCCAAACCTATTAAATACATCCCATCAACTCCTCCTTATAAGTTTATTTCTTACCCAAGATACTCTCCAGGATCCCAAAACATCTTCTTGTCAGAATCAATGTTCTTTCTTCCAGAAGTAACTATCTTCCCTTCTGTGCTTAGCTGCTTTCTTCTTGAAACTCTCTATTCTATTGAGCCCATTATTTTTTATGTGTTTTTTCAATTCTCATCATTTTTTTACTTTTTTACCTCACAAAGAGTTTCTTTTAGATTCACTTTCACTGATTTTTCTTTCTATACAATCCTAGTAGAGATCGTTTCTCAGCTAACATCCTCTATTACAATCATGGAGTGCCTACTACTTCCTAAGTAACTATCACATTAAATTAAGGTCCTAAAATGTGTTATCTTCTTTTGAAGTATACATTTCCATAAGCTGCTGCCTTCTTTAGTTTTTGCAAAACTATCTTTTTTTTTATTGTTGGAAATTCATTGAGGGTACAAAAAACCAGGTTACATTGATTGCTGTGTTGGATAAAGACCCTCCCATAATAGTGTTCCACCCCCAAAAGGTGTACCACCCCCACCCCCTCCCTCCTTCTTTTTCTCTGCTCTCCCCATCCCCCACCGCCACCCTGTGCTAAGTCATTTATTGTTCTCATATCAGAATTGAGTACATAGGATTCTTGTTTCTCCATTCTTGTGATGCTTTGCTAAGAATAATGTGTTTAACTTCCATCCAGTTTAACACAAAAGATGCAAAGTCTCCATCTTTTTTAATGGCTGAATAGTATTCCATGGTGTACATATACCACAGCTTGTTAATACATTCCTGGGTTGGTGGGCATTTAGGCTGTTTTCACATCTGTGTAATTATAAATTGACCTTCTATAAACAGTCTGGCGTATGTGTCCTTATTGTAAAAGGATTTTTTTTTTCTTCTATGTAGATGCCCAGTAATGGGATTGTAGGATCAAATGGGATGTCTAGTTTGAGTTCTTTGAGGTTTCTCCATACTTCCTTCCAAAAAGGTTGTACTCCTTTGCAGTCCCACCAGCAGTGTAAAAGTGTTCCTTTCTCTCTACATCTGCGCCAGCCGTCTGCAGTTTTGAGACTTTGTGATGTGGGCCATTCTCACTGGGGTTAGATGGTATCTCAGGATGGTTTTGATTCGCATTTCTGTAATAATTAGGGATGATGAGCATTTTCTCATGTTTGTTAGCCATTCATCTGTCTTCATTAGAGAAGGTTCTATTCATCTCTCTTGCAAATCTATCATTAAACAAACAAGCTGAACTGATGTCTTCTACAGCTTTGTAGAACCAGATACTGAGAGATGCGAATAACTCAGGTTGGATGAGTTGTTGAGCTACTAAGTGTGGTCTCATTACAAACAGGTGTGACTCATCCTAGCATTAGCAATTTTAATCTTGGCCTATACACCTAAATTTACATTTTTATCTCATTTTGTCTAGGTTAGGTAAAATGTCATACTGTTACTCTCATTTGAATGCGAAACGAGTAAAGCTTCTTGCTCTAACTAGTGATGGCAAGATAAACAATAGCTATCCTGTAAGAGAAAGTCTTGTTCACGTCATCAGATAAGCTTTAGGGACTCTACAACTAAGCCACAGATTATTCCTTCTCTTTTTGCCACGAACATCTACCACTCATGTTACAAATCAGTGCTAGTAGCATAGCATGGTGTTCTTGCCCCCTTTACACTACGTGAATCATTGCAATCAATTTGATTTGCATTCATAAGAGCCATGGTTTGCTGTAAAACATAACATTGGAAAAATAAAAAGAATTTAAAAGGCACACACAAAAGGAATGCATTTCAAGATTATGTCTTAATTGCACTGATTAGATTTTTTTAAAAAATCCTAATCAAAGATTCTGTCTTAAATGTAGCTTTTGCTGACATTTATAAATGATAATTTCTCTGCTAGGTGTTCCCTTCATTACAAGTAACAATTCTAAATTTTATTAGTGTCAATACCTTCATTTGTAAGTTATCCTGAAGATGTGGCCATTCTTTTACGTGAAGTTTCATAAGAATGGAAAAAGAAAACCCACATGCACTCACTATTTAACTGGAACTAATCAGGCAACACCCATGTGCACATTTGCTAGTAAAATGCAATGGAAAGCAAGCAGGTGGCAAGGGCCAGGGGGAACAATGAATTTACATCTCACGGACACAATACATACTGTCTGGGTGATGGGCACACTTACAACTTTGACTCAAATTGTGCAAAGGCAACTCATGTAACCAAAACATTTGTACAAAAATTTTCTGAAATTTAAAAATATAAAACCAGCAAAAATAAAATAACCCAATATTTTGCAGCCTTCTAGTCATTAAGAGGATTTTATTTATTATAGAAATGTATAATATTGAGAAAATAAATATAGGAAGGAGGTTTGATTTTCAGTTTCCCTTTTAGATATCAGGAGAAAATTACTGTAGTTTCTTAGTATCGGGCAGCGATGTGCAGAAGCCAGCTCATCTCAGTTTAAAAGAGCCAATGGAGAGGAAGTCTCCCCATTCCACATTCAGAGATGTCACATTGGTGGCTACAAATGGGCCATGCTGTAAGTATCCACACTGTGGAAATCAGCAAATGAGGACTTTTCTCCCCAGAGAGCTGGTTTTATTCTTAGTCAACATATGGCTGGTGTGGTGTATCCTGTACACACAGCTTCCATATCAATGCAGTAGCTGTGAGCTCTGAGGAGCCAAGTGGACTAATGTTTTTGTCACTGCTGCTGCTATTGTGTGTATGTTTTACAGTTGACTAGGGACTTACTCATTTTTGCAGTAATATTGTCACTGTAAACTGTGAGTTCTTTTTTAGTGGTAGGATTGAGGAACCACAAATAGTTACTGTAATAAATGGACTCTCAGCCACAATTTTCAAGGAGGCCCCATGAACTACATCTGATTAAAGTTGCCCCAGTGACTTTATTTTTTTTTTATTTTCATTTTTTTGAGACAGAGTTTCACTCTGTTAGCCTGAGTAGACTGCCAGGCAGTCACAGCAACCTCAAACTCTTGGGCTTAAGTATCTTCCTGAGTAGTTGGGAGGATCTACAGCCACCCACCACAATGCCCAGTCAGTTTTTCTATTTTTAGTAGAGACAGGGTCTTGCTCTTGCTTAGGCTGGTCTTGACTCCTGAGCTCAAGCAATCTACCCACCTCGGACTGCCAGAGTACTAGGATTAGAGGTGTGAGCCACCGTGCCTGTTAGGCCAATGTCCCTAAACAAGCTTAACTCTGAGAGAAAAATGAAATTGTCTTGTGGGACATTCAGATAGAGTTTTAAAGAATATTGAAAATAATGGCAGCAATAAAAGTGAACCTGATCAGTGGGATAAGGAGTCAGCATTATTTCCAATGTTAATCAAATTATTTGAAATGTTAAATGGCAAAGTTATTCAGGTTAGGGGGAGAATAATCAACATACACACTTCTGAGTCTTTCAGCAAAATAATACAGTGAAGAAGACAACTCTGTTCCTTCTACTTTTCCTCCAATGCCTCATTCAAGCGTTCATCAAATTATGGGTATCTACTAGTTTAACAGAAGCAGAAAGCTTTAGAATAGTTGTTCTCAACCTGTGGGTCGCGACCCACAGGAACTGTATTAAAGGGTTGCAGCATTAGGAAGGTTGAGAACCACTGCTTTAGAAGTTTTTGTTACATACATTTAACCTAAAATATGGTCTCAGATAACAGAAAGTTTATTAACCTCGATATGGAGTCCAAATAGAGGTTGCCTCGATGGCTTTCACAGTTGAAATGAGCACATTGGAAGTTTTTCAAAGTAATTGATAAAAAAATTCAGAGAAATTTGCATTAATAGACTAAGTCTATTTAATGTTTTTAAGAAAAAAATTTGAATAAATCTAAAGCAGGTGTCTTTTATGTAGTTTTTCGTTTGGGAACATAGGTGAATCTTGGTCACCTTTTTTGCAACTTTAAGTTAAACTAGATTAACTAGACTAAAAAAGGCTGGGCAAACTACCATCAGAAGGCTGAATCTGACCCACTTTCTGATTTATATGCCCCTGAATTAAGAATGATTTTACATTTTTAAATGATTGATAAAAATCAAAAGAAAAATATTTTGTGATTTGTGAAAATTACAGGAAATTCAAATTTCCATAAATAAAAGTTATATTGAAACACAGTCTCAACCATTCTTTTACACATCTATAGCTATTTTCATGCTACTAAAGCAAAATTGGGTAGTTACCACAAATATTATATGGTCTGTGAAGGCTAAAATATTTACTATCTCTCCCTTTCAAGAAAAGGAACAAACACACTTCTTTATTGATGTTTTAATTCCATTCCTTTTAACTTGAATGAAATTCAAGATCAACAGTTTTCTTAAGGATATCAAATAACTGCATAAATTAATTATGAAACGTGCAAACAAGGAAGTAAGTGACGCCCATGCAGTCAGCTCAGCTCAGACAGATCACATGTTCACATTGCCCCTTTTCTCTCAGTGTCTGCAGCCAAAGACTCTGGAGCAGCTGTGGATCTTCTGCTCCTCCCGCCACAGCACAGAGGATAAAAGCACAATGCTCTGGAACTATTAAAAAGAGGTTAATAAAGATATGCACAGAACAGAAAATAAAGAAGATACTTCAAAATTTTCTCTTTTTTCTTTGTGTGCTAAAAACATAATTTTTCAAGTGTATACTTCTAAAATGTGCCCAAGTTTTATGCACTCTGTCTGACATTGCTTCATTTTCTAATTCTGAGAGGCTCAAATGACTAGAATATCTGAACCTCCTAGGGCCTGGCTGTAGTTTTGGGTGCCCCTGTCACAGTGGAAATATGCATATGCCCTAATGTCATTTGTTCTGGTTATATGCAAATGTAGGTAACTAACTAGGGGAAAAGAAAATAATTATTATATCTCCAAATTAAGGGTAGTGGGCAGCACCTGTGCTTCAGTGGGTAGAGTGCTGGCCCCATATACCGAGGGTGGTGGGTTCCAACCCAGCTCCAGCCAGCTAAAACAGCAGTGACAATTGCAACAAAAAATAGCTGGGCATTGTGGCGGGTGTCGTAGTACCAGCTACTGGGGAGGCTGAGGCAGGAGAATCACCTAAGCCCAAGAGTTAGAGGTTTCTGTGAGCTGTGATGCCACAGCCCTCTACCCAGGGTAATGAAGTGAGACTCTGTCTCAAAAAACAACAAACAAACAAACAAAAAAACCCAACAAATTAAAGGTAGCCAAATATAGACAAAGGTAGATTTTGAAAACTCATACTGTATTACTTAATGTGGTTTCGGAAAACTCGTGATTGCTTAGTTTTTCACAAGTATGGGGTCAGAAAAAGAAGGAAACTAACTTCCCAATTTTAACAAGCAAGATTTACTTGGGGTTATCTGTCCCAAACCCAGAAGATGTTGAGGTCTTCAGAGCATCGATTTTCAACTGGTGGGCACAGTGGTCGAGGATGCTCTTAGGTGCATTGTGAAAATTTTTAATGATCTTTAAATTATTTTCAATAGAAGTTCAAAGCACAGTGTATTCTTTTTTTTTAATCTTTTTATTTTTTCAACACAATTTAAGTGTGTTATATGAGTTTAGCTATAGATTTAAGTGTACTGTGTCTTAAAAAGGTTGAAAAGCACTGCTTTCAAGGTTCTGGGGAAGGTGAACATGCAAAGTTCAAAGAACCAGAGGAGCTTTGATCTTGGGTTGGGGCAGTATTCATTTTCAACAGTAGAAAAATTCTGGTATATCACTAAAACAATTCAAGGTTAATTATCATTGTAGCATTTTATCCTGATAGCATGCCTGATAGGGGAGAATGTGGTAACCCTTACTGCAGCAGAGAAAAATGTGGTAATTCTGAAATGACTTCCTAAAATGCATGAAAGAAATAACGGATATGGCCAGATGTAAGACCAAGTCTTCTGACTTTAGAGTCTTATCTTTTAGAACTATTCTTCCAAAAAATAATACCTAGAATTCAAGAAAAGTAGGAATGCTTTTAGGACTTTAGATCATCTCATTTAAAGGACATATTATTTGGCCTATCAAAATCTAGAATAGAGATGTACTTTCTCTTACCTTCTGGAAAAATCTCTTTTCCTCATGTTTAACATGGAATGCATTAGGAATTCAATGAATGTGCTCTTTTTAATAAACATATGTGCTACTACAGTAGTGGCAGGGGGATACTTGTTTCAAAAACTAGTAATGAAAAGATAAAAATATAAACAATATTTTAAAACTGGCATGATTTCCTTCTGTTTTCTTTTGTGTGTATGTTTCAGTGGTTTGGCATTTTTTCTTTCGTATTAGATTTGAAAATTGCAAAGTTACTGTACATCTGTTTGCAATCTCATTTTGAAGTTTATTCCATTTGTAAGCCACCCCTAAAGAATAATTCTTACTTTGTTTCTTCAGGATATTGTGTGTGTAGGACTAGGTATATATAATCCTCTTCTCTAAGATTACCAAGTGATAAAGAATACTATTTGGGGGCAGCGCCTGTGGCTCAAAGGAGTAGGGTGCCGGCCCCATATGCTGGAGGTGGTGGGTTCAAACCTGACCCTGGCCAAAAACTGTTTTGCAAAACTGAAGCGTGAAATAGTAGTAGCTCTCTTCTTGGTACTCAAGACATCCTGATTTGATGATTTCATTTTAGAAACTTTACTGGAAAAGGGTCTGAATTTACACAGCAGGCTTAATTTCTTTCTCGAGAATAGGCCCTAAAATGCTGTGGAATTTTATTGATTTACTCTGAGAATCACTGCACTGTCCTTCAGGAAATCTGAGCTGAATTGAGAGGACACAGTGCGGTTGCTTTGTCAGACTTAGAGCTGTTTGTCTCACAACATTACACAGTATATATCGAGACTGCAGATACAGTTTGCTTGTCAAAAATACAGCTTTTATATTTAAGTCATTTTAATGGCAAGCTAGCATAAAAACTGATGATGAGATCTTCTGATGTAGATTTTATTGTGACAGGTTTATACTTTGCTTGGCATCCAAAATTTGATTCCTTACACAGATAGCCCTTGAGAGAGTGTTATTTGGTTATCCAAATCAGTGCTCATACGTTTTCAAGATATCTTCTTAAAAAACCCAGTTCCACGCAGTGTGCCGTATCCCATACTCCTAACTTCCTTTAGCTTGGATACTTCTCTCTAACGTTTCCAAATTGCATAGTTTCCCTGCTCCCCTGGTTTGGGCCTGTTAGAGAGACTGAGTCTACTTAGAGGTCACAGCTTCTGATGTGGGCTTGGCCTTCCCACGGGGATGGAGAGACACTTGACAGGCCCATGTCTTCACTTCCCTACTCACTGGTGAGGATTTCAGAACTGATGTGAAAATAACTGACCTTTGGCACTGATAATATGATTTTTCAGAGAGTTTATGTGAGAATAAAGAAAATGTAATATCCCAAAGTTATAGGTCAGCTTGGTCAAGCTGATTTCAGATAGCCAAATTTTATTTAAAAAAACAAAACAAAGAAAAGCATAGTGGGCTAGAGACACCAAAGAGGGACTCTTTGCACTTTATGTGAACAGCTGGTAGGCTGTGCTTTCTGCTGGGGACACCCGCAACCCCACAGCTCACATGCTCCCTCCAGGAAGTCCCCTCTGAGTCCTCAGCACATCTGGCTCCACCTCCCTTCCTGGCTCCACCCCAAGCTCAGTGCTGCCTCTTGGCTGCTTGTTACTCAAGCTTTTCAGCACCTGGCAGGGACCTGGCACACAGCTCTGCCTAAAGCTTGGTGAATCCGGACCCTGGGGCAAGGCAGGGAGCCTCAAGAGAAATCAGATGTATTCTGAGAACCACCCCTTGAAGGCTACCACACATCCTGAATTCCAAATGCTGAGGGCCTGGGGACCTGCATTTTGTCTCTCCTATTGGATGGTTCTTATTCCCAGGCACTGGGGAAATGCAGGGTAAAGGACACACACCCAGGACCTTCTGCTAATGGACCTCTCAGCAGCAAAATCTCTAAAGGGGACAAGAGGACTGGGCCATCCTCCACTACTGAAACTTCCAGGATTCCTCAGAGCTCCTTGTTAGCCCCCTGGGCTCCTTCAAACCCTTAGACCCTTACTGCTTTGGGGTTTACTTCTGATTTTTGTTCTCTGGCCATCTGTTAGTTAAATATTTATTCAAAAATAAAGAGAAATGCATGCCAAATATTTAACAAGTTCCAGAATATAGTTGTAGGGTGGCTTAACCTTCTTAAGCATAGAGCCGGTGGAAGAACACATGATTTATTCTTCCATACAGATGAAAGGGTGGAGTGACGGTCCAGGCCTCAAATCCCACTGCAAGATGGCCATTCAATAAAAGCTCAGGACTTTCTTTATTCATTCATTGCCCTTATTTTTTATTTTTGAAAATTAATACATCCACGGGGTGGGTTATTAATAGCTCTTCTCCTTAACCACTGCTCCAAAAATGTCTCTGAAAAAAGAATGATTTCATAGCCACAGCTAGACTACTGAGTGAGGCCAAGGGTGATGAAGAGAAAGAGAGCAGGCAGAAGTGTCTTTATTGGCTGCCGCAGGGACCAGGGATACTAGGGAGGGAGACCAGGAAAGCCTTGGGCTGGAGGCCCCAGGTGTTTTTGCCCAGAATGAGTGTTGCTCCTGCAAAAACAGTTCCTCCCTGAATGGGGGAGGCTGAGCCCTTGCCAAGGGGGTGCCGGTAGGCCCGTGCTTGTGAAGTGGCTGTAGAAGGCAGTCTCAGCAGGAAAGCCAAGGGCAGGTGTATGTCCACTGCTAACAATCTGCAGACTTCATTGGCTTTACTAACCCAGAGCCTCTGAAAGCTTGAAATTGGTGGTTGATGTTTAGAACTCCAGGGATTTCACATAAAAATATGTTTCTGGCTTCTTGGGAAATTTCAAAAGGCTTTGGGCCCTCAAGCTGTTTGGCTGACGAGCCATGGTCAGCCAGAGCTGCTGGCCTTGTGACAAAAAGGGCCTGGCTCTGGGTGCCGAGTTCCCCCCAGACCAGGTCAGGAATCGGAGTTACATGCTATATGCTTTGCTGGGTGGGCTTCCTACCACCTGAGCATCTGGTCTTTCTTCACCCACTGGGAAAGACTCAGACTAAGGGGAGGCAGGGAAAGCCAGGGAACATGGGACAAGGCAGGGGTGGATGCTGTCAGGTGGAGTAAAGGAGACACTCGCAGGTCTGAAGGCTCAGGTGACCATCCTGGCTCTGCTCTGTTATGCCAGGAGCAAGAGGGGAGAAGGCCAAGACCCATCTGTAGACTCAGCTGTCCCTCAATAGGCCCATTTGACAAATGTCTTTCTACAATCCTTACAGATCCCTAGCCTGCTGGGGGGGCTCTCCACCCCATCCCAGCTGTGCAAACCCCAAGGCAACCTTAGTAGATCTGGGACAAATAGGCCTGTATCCTTTAAGGACAGGCAACATCTACTTTGAGGAAGTGAGTGCCCAGGAGGGTCATTACTTGGTTTTTCTGAAGAAAAGGAACCCAGAAAGGTCCTGATTCACCAAGCTTTAGGCACATCTGTGTGCTAGGTCCCTGCCAGGTGCTGAGAAGCTTGAGTAACAAGCAGCCAAGAGGCAGCACTGAGCTCGGGGTGGAGCCAGCAAGGGATGTGGAGCTGGATGTGCTGAGGACTCAGAGAGGACATCCTGGAGGGAGCATGTGAGCTGTGGAGATGCAGGTGTCCCCAGCAGAAAGCACAGCCTAACAGCTGTTAACATAAAGTGCAAAGAGTACCTCTTTGGTGTCTCTAGCCCGCTATTCTTTTCTTTCTTTTAATAATTTTTTTATTTCAAATTAATATGAGGGCACAAATTTTTAGGTTATATTGTTCTCACTTCCAAACTAAAGTTCAAGATGTAGAGGAACCTCTCACCAAGGGGGCTTGCTAAACACTCTATCATTGTGCACATTAGGTGGGATCCACCAAATACCTTCTCTCCTCCCATCAACTGCCCTTCCCACATCCCCCTCCCATTTCCTTCCTCACCTCTCCCCCTTTATAGACTATATTTTTCTTTTGTCATTTATACAAGGATGTAATTGTTTATATATTGGTTTCATATTGGTACTGAGTACATAGGACTTATTTTTTTGAGATACTTTACTAAGAAGAATGTATCTCCATCCAGGTAAACATAAAAGATGTTAAGTCTCTATCTTTTTATGGCTGAATAGTATTCTATGGTATGCGTATACCACAATTTGTTAATCTGTTCATGGGTTGATGAGTGTGTGGGTTGCTTCCATGACTTGGCAATGATGAATTGAATTTCAGTAAACACTCTGGTGAAAATGTCTTTGTGGTAAAATGATTTCATAGATGCCTAATAAGGGGATTGTGAGATCAATGTGAACCTCCATAGAGTTTATATTAGTTTGCAATCCCACCAGCACTGTAAAAGTGTTTCCTTTTCTCCACATCCACACCAGCATCTGCAGTTTTGGGAGTTTGTGATGTAGGCTAATTTTACTGGAGTTAGGTAATATCTCACCTGAGTGGTTTTGATTTGCATTTCTCTTATGATTAAAGACGATGAGCATTTCTTCATGTGTTTGTTGGCTATTCATCTGTCTTCTTTAGAGAAGTTTTTGTTCAAGTCTCTTGACCACATAGAAGTGGGGTTGTTTGCTCTTTTTTGTGGTGTTTAATTTGAGTTCTCTATAAATTATAGTTATCAGGATTTTGTCAGATTCATCACAGGAGAAATTTCCTTCCATTCCTAAGGCTATCTGTTTGCTTTGTTTGTGGTACCCTTAGCTACACAGAAACTTTTAGCGTGATCAAATCCCATTTATTTATTTGTAGTGTTGCTAGATTTGCCATGGGTATATTCCTCGTATAGTTTTTCCCAAGGTCAATATCTTGAAGTGTCTTTTCCTCAAACTCTCTTCTAGAATTTCTATTGTTTTATGTCTTAAATTTAAATCTTTTATCCAGCGAGAATAAATCTTTTTCAGTGGTGAGAGGTGCTGGTCCAGTTTCAGTCTTTTACATGTGGCTGACACGTTCTCCCAGCATCATTGGTTAAACAAGAATTATTTTGCCAAGTGGGTCCTTTTTTTAGGCTTATCAAGATCATATGGCTGTATGTGGCTGGGTTCCTCTTTAGATTCTCTAATCTATTCCATAGATCTGAAGGCCTCTTCCTTGCAAGTTTTAGGGCAACACTCTGCCTGGTAGATGCTGGTGGTGTTAAATGGTTTTCTTGAGCTTCTATCTCCTATTGTCATCATTAGGATTCCGAAAATCCAGCCTGTTGTCTGGTTTAGGAGGCTGGAGACTCCTGCAAACTTTTCTCATTTGATGGCTCCTAATTACTCAGGAGCAGAAGTGGCTAAGTCTTCAAGGTCCCTTTCCATCCTATAGTCGCTTGGTACCCACCCCCGATGGCATTTCCACTGTGTGAAAAAGAACAGCAACCTGGGAATCCACAGTGGTGTCAGCCAAGCCAATATGGACTCTGAGAGTCATTAACTGTGTCCTAGAGGAGGCTTTCCTGAAGATGTGGTCACTCCACTGTGTCTTCTGTAAGTGATTTATTCATAATTGACCATGAAAAGAAAATGGAAAAAGGCAGGGCAATCCCAGAAAAGTAGAGTGGAGGGAAGACAAAAGAGCCTGTGTGGCCTTTTGTGGCCTGCTGAGAAAACCAGGAGGAAGGAGCTTGAGGACCACCCAATGCAGAGAAGCCACATCTTCAAATCCCCAAGCCATGGGTCTCACCTACTCCTAACCTGGGCAGTCAGGGGATCAAATAATAATTGGAACTCTTAGAACACTCCCAAGTTTTGGGGTTGCCCATGATCCCACCATGAACTGAGGACTGGAGGCAAAGGTGTGTTTCCCCAGTTTAGAAGGATGTATCGAGTGATTATAAGATGTACTGAGAGTTGCAGAGACAGGTGGCTTTTAATTCCATCTTTTCTCCCTTATTTGTAAAATACTAATTACATTACATCATGTCTTTTGATTAGTGAAACTTATTTGGAGTAGTCTATCTGATCCTTCCCATCTCAGGAGGGCAAGTCAGTCCTTCCCACTGACTTTTGAGAATTGAGAGATTTCACTTAAAGCAGAAAAATAGGCCCTTCAGCCAGGAAATTGTGAGTCTGTGATTCTGTGGGAAAGGAGGACTTCACAGAGCTGAGTATTAAAAAAGACAGGCTTCCACCCAGGCCATGCGAACACTGGGCTGCTAATAATGCAATGATCATACCCTGCAACTTCTTTTCATTCTTCATTTTGTCCCATTTTTGAAAAATCTTACACATATTCCTGACTTGCAAAAGAGTATGTGAAATAAAATTTAATTGAAATAAATTACACATTGCCACATTCCCACATAAAGGTTGTGAGAAGCCAGTGAAATCCACACTTTGATGAATTTCAGCTCTCGCTATGCTAGGAGCCTTTTGCCATGTACAGGACAGGGCATCAAATGGGTGTTTTGCCGTCCTCATCCACCATGAGGAGGTGTTTGTCCTTGAATGCTGAATTAGCAGCCAATATCATGGCCATAGCCACAGATAACGGTGTTGGTCTGTCAGACCTGGCCTCTGTTTCTGAGAAATATGCAAGCATTAGCACCTTTGACAGATGAGAAAACTGAAGTCTTAGCATTAGGAGCTTGCTCAAGAGCATGCAGCTGTTAAGTGCTGGAATTGGAGCTGTCTCCCAAGATGAGAACCAGGTGCTCTCCTTGCTCCTGGGAATCCACAATGGTGGCAGCCTAGCCAGTTCAATCATTTGAATCTGTTTGAAGTAATTTGGGGCTTCAAGCTAATGCTGGACATGACATTAACCTGTTGTTTTGAGATGTTTATCCTTGATGCATAGTATGCTGAAAACTTGTCTGTGTTTGCAGAGAGAGGAGATATGATAGACCTTACCCAGCCAAAAAAAGCCTTGTTTTTTTTGTTTTTTTGGAGGGATGCTCATTGCTCTTTACCCATTCCAGTTTTCTAAACTTCTTTGATAGGGGTGAGGGGGAGGAGTTTAGAGAGTTTAACCATTTGGGTAAGATTTCTGAATGGTTGTGGTCAATGCTGCAACAATATGGCTGTCAGATAGGAAATAAAAGAAGGACAGCATGGGCCTTGGTCAGGTACATGGATACACTTGTGTGTTTGGAGTGACCATCAATGACCAAGATCAGACTTCCTGAGGCTGCATCCCTGTGCATCATGCAGAAGAGTGTGTGCGAAAGCTCTTAGCAAGTGAGACAGCAGGGTGCTAATAGTGATGGTGAAAGGAAAAAGACATAGAAAACAAAAAAGAAAGGCTGACATGCTTTTTTATTCAGGGCTTCAAGGAACAGAATTGGGTTTTATTTCTAGATACTAGAAAGTGAAAATTTCAGTGTGGCTTTTTGTTTCGCATGTATTTAAAAAATAAAATAAACTACTGGTTGTTTGAAAGCAAATGAGGCTCCATCTGTCCTTCCTGAAACATCTCACCATCCCCAATTTTAGCCAAACCGTGTGTGTAAACAGTGTCTTAATTGACTTCAGGTTAAGGAAGTCTGGAAAACAAGTTAAAATTTATAAAACCATAATGGACATCCTTGAGAACTCTTCACAAATCCAACTACAGGGATTTATTTACCAACCACAAACTGGGTGCAGGATGTTTGCTACATATTCAGTGGGTGGAAACAAATAGCAGAAAGATTGGACTAGTGTGCTAGAGGACTACATTTGGGGAGAAAAGATTCTCCCTGCAAAGCAGAGGGCCTGTCCCAGATGATCAACAGATGGTCCCAGATGATCAACCCTCACAATGAAGTTAGTAATGGAGGCTCATTTAGATCTCTTTCATGTCTAATCTCTCTCTGTGTTTAGCGTTGTGTCTATTTTGAGATTCAGAAAAGAAATATTTGAATTTGCAAAGTAAATTGTCTTTTGGTTGTTTATTAATGATCATGTACGCTTTTCTGTTTGATCCCTTGGAACTAAATCTCGGCCTTTAGGTTTCACATGTAAAGCGGGATCATGGACTTCTTTGGTAGTTCAGAGAGGCAGCATCTGGAGCCACAATGCCTGGTTTCAAACAACAGCTGCCCCAGTTCCTGCTTCACCTGGGCACATTACTCACTGTCTTTCCTCCTCAGTTTTTGCACCTGAAAAAGGGGAGGATCATAATGGGACTTACCTTTAGGGAGGTGTGAGGGCTGAATGACACACAATCTCTCATCCCATTCTTAAAACAAACAGATACCATCTGATTAAAAATAATCTCTCACCCATGAATGATTTTTTCCCCCTTTTGGCAATGTTGTATCTTCTTTCCTTTTCATTTTAGTAAATCATTTTGAAGGATTTTCATAGCTTGACTGAATATACTTGCTGGCTACTAGGAGTTTTATGACCAGGGGGTGGGGGTCAGTGAGGCTGCTTATAACAGTCTGAGTTAAAAAAGGTAGAAGAACATGTTTGCAGAGGAGTTTAGGGGGCAGGTAGGGGAGATCAATTTGTGTAGACTAGATGCCTCCTGAACAAAATCCCCAGTATCTTAGAAAAGCAAACTAATCCAGATGGCTGACTGGCTGGACAGGCAGAGTTTAGCAGCCTCTTTCTGTAATAGGAGATCACCTCTACTGTCCCCCACTTCAAATACACATGCCAAAAAAGACAGACTTAGCATCTGGGACATTTATCCCAAAATTTAACATTTGTAGTGCTCCACGACGACTGCACATTGAAAAGTTTATGCTTCCCCATCATCCCTTTTTATTTTGTAATTGTCTGTTGTTCACAGTACTGATTTGTAGAATTGATAAAGAGTAGCTATTTTAAATTTCTCCAACATGCCCATCTATATGTATATATACTGCGGGTATGGACCAAAGTGTCTCATTTCTTTATGAAAGGAGATATGTGCCATTCCCTCTCACACATTCTAGACTGACGTAAAAACAATACAATGGCCCTGAATGTTGGTAAATGTGACTGCTCTTGTGATACTGTTTTTGGTGAGATGAGTACAACCCATATGGGCTCCAAGAAATACATTAATGTTTTCATGAAAGATGTTCACAGGTAGTAAATTATCTGCAAATAACCTTGGGTATCAGCTTTCAGTGGACTGTATATTTATTTACTTAAAGCATTTCGTGTTGGTGGTTTCATAGGTCTGCTCCTACCTCACATGTCATTTTGGAGGAGGCAGTGCACAGCACAACTTTGGCAAAAGCCAAGTTACAATATTGGCTCCCCTCCCATTTTAAAATTCTATGATGAAACAAACTACAATTAAGGGTTGGTGTGTTCATTTTAAGTGACACAATGCAAAACAGGAAATGACTGAACCAGTAGAGATCACTCACTAGTTTATTTAACTGGGTGTGTACGGGCAGGCAACTCCTCTGCTGAGAGAAAAAGCACACAAAACATCACCCAGTCCTCCTGACATTGGTATTTAGACAAGGGTGCTACAAAGCAGAGATTGGAAACACTTAACACCACAGATTCCTGGCTGCTGAAGACCAGCAGAGATGCCTCTTGGATGCCAGGCAGCACTTATCACTAGGACCTGGCACTGAGGTGGCTGTTTCCAGAAAGTTCTTGCCAGACCTTTTCATTTCTCAGGAGAAAATGGACATCCATTTGGTTATGTGATTTTTTTTTTAAGTTAATTTGGGCCATTCATTACTTTTTTTTTTCTTTAATAGTTTTGGGGACAGAAAAGTAAAATTAAATGTGTGAGTGTCTCCAGCTTATAACCTTTGGGAAGGATGGATGCATTTATGTGTACAGGAGTGATGGGATCTATGATACTGCCACTGGGCCACCATGGAGAAAAGAATGTGGACTTTGGGGACTCATAGTCAGATTGGGCAGACATATCCCTGCCCCATGAGGAAGCGTTAAGGTGGAGGGAGAAAGTAGGGAATGAAAAGGCAAACAGACCCTGATTTGCATTCTCTTCCCCATCCTCTTCAGCACCCCCATGAGCACATAGGCCTTGCAGAAATGAGCTATTAAATAAACATATCCTGCTGAGACAGGGGATTAGTCCAAAGTTACAGCAGATCATTGTAAAAGGGCATTCCTATCCTCAGTTCCCCTGGTAACTAACCAACACCCAACCCTGTAAATCTAACCTGGCAAAGGCTTGCTTTTCTTCCCCACCCCAACTGAAAGAAAGGTATAAAAACTCTCTTCTTTTGTCATACAGGTGCAGAGAATTTTCAGATGTGAACCTTTCTTGGTCATCCAGCTGATAAAGGACCTAATACTCAATTGAAACAGTGTGTTGGCTTTTTCTCTACAATTCCACTTGCATTGGGTACAGCATTTGGAGACCCCAGTGAGATCTCGCTAGCTGGAGTGTACGAATACATGTGACGCCCCCTGGAGATGGCAGAAATTAAGGTGAGGCACATCCCTAGATATTCCAGGCCCTGTAATTTCCTGAAATCCTCTTGAGGGCTCTGAAGAAACTCAGATGGATTCCACCAAAATCCTGGGTCTGAAACTCTCTCTCAAGAGGTAAGTGTTCTTATTCTAAGTGTAGTTTATTTATGTTCAGGAAGTAACCTTACATTACCAAGAACAGGCCACCGAATAGTCACAGAGACTCCAGTGCCGTGGGGATGCTGCTAAGTGCCCCAGGGAGCCACGTTAGTGCACAGGAAGAATGACAGGCACCCAAGAAGGAGGCACAGGGACTCCTGAATACTGCCCAGGAGAGACCCATGAGGGAGAGACAGGAGCTCCTGAGAGTTGGCTCATGCTGGAGAGACCTCCCAGGTTCCTGAAAACAGCAGGATGCCAGTGGGGAGACTCAGCCTCAGAGGCACATTTGATTTGTTCTTTGTTCATGAGTTTGTTTGTCATTATTGTCATCAGTGTGCTGACTATTCTTAGTGTCTGTTCTGATTTCTATTCTTTTTGATTGGGTTCACAATTGTGGGAACTCAATAAAGTGAACCCCTGACACCCCTCCAGTGCATGTTAAAGAACTCAGTGCTGGCTTCTCTGATGATTATGGAGTCCACTATTCTAAGAACCATCTCTGAGTCCTCTGTGAAGTTCAATGGCCCAGATTCAATGTAGGGTGGCCTTCTAATGGCTCCCTTGACCCAACTCTCATGACTGTGGTCCATCAAGTGGTCACTGGGAAGCCAGGTCATCTGGACCAGTTCCCATACATTGATCAGTAATTGATTTTAGTCCATAATCCCCTTCCCTGGCTTTGTGTATGTGCAGTGGGTACAACAAAGCGAGACCACTCAAGGAGAGAATAGGCTCAGATGCACCTTGTAGCTACCAACTGGCCGGAGGAAACTGGCATCTGCCCTGGGAAATATCTAAGACAAAGTAAAATCGATGCAGGGTCCCCACTATTTTAATGGAATTAGGTGTCTGATCAACCCCTGGATGTAAGATTGCTGGCAGGACTGGTGAGAGGTGTAGGAGAGTGTGTGTGTGTGGTGGGACTGAGACTGGACACGAAATGTAGATTTCCCCATTTCCCCTCACAAATCCTAGGAGAGTGTTGGTTTACCTTCTGTGGCTAAGTGACAGTTTGTGTAAGAAATCGAGGGTACCAAGGTTAAGAAATGTGTTGGAATTGTGTGCATGTGAATGCTTGGAAACTAACTGAGATGGGTAATAATAGGCAGGAGGAGTTCATGCCCCCTTCCCCTTTTCATAGGGAAAATAACTGTGTGCTGGCTGCTGTCTGTATCCCTGTATATAAAGTGTTTGCAGTTTGTCTGAGGGAAAGGGATGAGAAGCATGTGGAGAAAGGCTGCCCTGTTAAGAACTGTGCTGAAAGATTTTGGAAAAGGGCTTGTGGAGAGACTACTGCAACATGTCTCCAGGACGACTGAGAACTTTAAACAAGAATAACTTACATGCCCTGATGTTCAGGTGATTGTGGCATTATTTAAGATAGAATTTGTTTTAAACCTGTTACTAAAGTTAAAATGTTCAAAGTTTATAGAACTGCTACCTCTATAATATTTCTAAGTTTGCTGGATTTGACCATGAGCTTGTGTTCTTGATTTTAAATCTCTGAATTGGGTGAGCTCATTCCCCTACTTAGGCCAGCAACTGCAGGGCGCAGATTAGCCCACATGACTTTTTTCTTCCCTGCTCCAACTTTTCCCGCTGGCTATTCTGAAAGAAACTGGATGTTCCAGGTTTTCTGCTTTCTGTTTTGGATGCAGATCCTGTCCTTGATGGCCATCTTTACTATGTGGCCATGTTTGACTTACGGGGACAATGAAAAGACATCAGAAAGAATACTTATGTTATGGTATTGTTGCTGGAGTTTCTTTCTTAAGTGAATACTTAGTCTCATGGTCTAAGAGTTGAGCCTATGGGACACAGATGAATGATAAATTGTGATTTTGTTGGACGGAGGTGCAGGCAGACAGAGTGAAAAATGCCAGAGCTTCTGGTCGTAGGGAAGAGGCCCAAGACAGAGGTCTCCTGAATGGGTCCTTTTTCTAGGATTAATATTGACACTAAGAGAAATTTTGACCAGGCTTGTTAGATGGGAAGACGCCTTTAAAGCTGATTGAGTGTTTTAATAAATGAATGAATGCAGTCCCTTCACTGGGGCAAGGTTATTAGGTTTTTGTCATAGGGAGGGGATTAGGATATTTACTCTTTGTTCAGGCTGCTTTAATCCTGGATTTGCTTAGTTCAGAGGGTGTAGTCTGCAGGGTGCAACCTGTTTGTGCCTAGAAATGGGAATGTGATTTCTGAGCTCATCTGAGCCTAAAAAATGGGGTGTCCCTGTCTAGCTCTGAGTGGAAAAATCCTGTATCAATATTATATTCCACAAAATGTCTCTCTTTTGTAAAACATAATAATTTGATTATTTAAATTATTTGGGAAACTAAGTCTTTGTCAAAGAATAAGATTCTTGCCTTCTAAATTTTCTAATTATTAGTTTCGCCAAGTAAATAATTAACTTCATAGTAAACTGTGATCTTGTTTTCTATTAAGTAGTTTTTTTGAGAGTAAAAAACAAATAGGCAGAAAGGAAAATAGCATTGTGTAAGAAAAGGATCTTATGTGGTAAATTTTCTCCTGAAACAGAATGATTATTTAAGAAAGTAATAGGCAGGAAAATTTAGAACATATAGAATGTTTTCAATTGTCTGTGCTGGATTGAATACAGTTCATAAAATTATTATTGAAAGAATTTACATATAATCCAGATGACTATCCAGTACTGCCCTTAAAATCTTTTGACTTGTCATCTTGTTAAAGAAATGTTTTCAGCCTGTAATATTTGACAAACCTTCCAAAATAAAAAGTTTAAATTTGTTCTTTTTGAAATATCAAGACCATTGAAAATCTGAGAAAGACATATTAAACTTACTCAATATACCAAAAATGTATAGAAAATATTGTTAAATATGAAATAATTTTATATAGATTATATTTATATGTATATTCCAATATATGAAAAATTAGTCTGTCTTAATATATATTATCATTAATAATTTTAATTCATCACAAAAAGTATGTTTTGTAACTGACTAAGTTTAAAGTTTATCCTTCAAGAGAAATTATTAAAAAAGAATGAGGAATTCTCTCCAATTCAAATTTTTGGTGTCTTTGATAATTAAATAGCATCGGGCTAAAGGCAAACTTCTAAGACTTTAATTAGAAAACTAACCTGTCTGTAAGTGTTCTTAACCTAACTTCAAACGGAAGAAAAATCAGTTACATGGAACTCAGCTGGTTTGTTATGTTTTTTTTGTTTTAAACATTGCTGATTCTTTCTGTGTTCTGTTTTCCAGAAGTCAAGAAAACCATTTTCTGTCTTTTGAGCTTCAGGAATGTATATACTTATAGGCAGAATGTGAAACATTTGTTTTTCCTCTCTCCTTGATTTCTCTTGAATTTGAAAGCCATCTGTAAGTATTCCTAATTTCTGATAATACAATTATTTGCATAAGTTCAATAAGAATATATTTGGTTCTATAGGATATTATAAAAACACTGGTATTTTACCAAGGCTTTGACTGGAATAGCATTTTCAGAGGTGTCCAGACTGCCTTAAGGAATTAAAGTTGACTTTATAAGGCCAATAAAAAATAAGTTAATTGAAAAAACTGGACAGATACCCATCAATAACATTTCCTGGTCTGTATTAAATAAAGAATGTCACTTTTTGACACGTCTGGGAACCAAAATTTGCTTGGGCATCTCAAAAGACAAAGAATTTATCCAATGCATGTAGGTATCTAATTACACATATGAAATCTGGGCTCATGGAAGGCTTTCAACTCTAACCTGAGATTCCTTATAAAAAGTTTCAGCAAAGGCAATTTTAAAGGGAAGAAAGGCCTAGGTAACTAACAATTATTTTGATGCACTTTATGTAAATGATCACACCCAGTATACTGAAAGTACAGCTTATTTTTGCAATTGAATTAGTTCTGCTATCATTTGTTTTTAGTAAGGTGAGAAATTAGAAAGAGAAAAGTAGTTCAACGAAAAAAAAGAAACTGTAGCCCACCTGTATTAGATTCCAGCCTTGCCTGCAATGCCAGCTCATAAAATGAGACATAGCTGTTTTACTAAACTGATCTGTTCAATTGGGACTAAGAGACGGGCCAAAGAATAAAAAGCTATATACAGTAATTATATTTACTCTGAAGACTTAAGTGTCAACAGAGGTCACCTGTTGGTCACACTGAAAACAATTGTGTATTATTAAACGTTATCTGTTTTGTCTATATAGATACACTGAGAAAAAAAAACTGGAACTTGAATGAGAATTTCCCAGTAAATGATGTGAATGTAACATGGCCTCATAAAAGGCCCAATATTCAACTGATGTGCAAGAATATTCACTTGAATTGTCCAGAACTTTGGATCAGTTCCATAGGAACTCTTAAACCTAGGTATTATCTTAAAAACTGTGCTAAGTCTGTAGATAAGAATACTAATGTTCTCACTGTGAATTTCCAGGTGAATCTTAGCCTTGAAATCCAGAACTTGCTGATATTTATACTTCACTGCCAAATGGTTTCGTTCTCTTATACTGAACGCAACTTTGACTATGGCCTTGTCAGTATAACAAAGCCAGAGAGCCGCAAACATATCCAAGGTGGCTGAGGTCAGGCAGAAGCCAGATGAAAGCCCTGAGAATTTCTGTGAAAGACTAAGTGAAACATACAAACTGGCCAACCATTATATGAAATTAGTAAGGGAGGAGAGAAAGGGTCAATTGAGTAAAAATCAGCCAAAAAAAAGCCTTTAAGCTGCTAAAGGAAAAACTATGAACAGCCCTGGTGTCAGGCCTCCCTGACCTGGCCAAGCCCTTTTGAACTATGCATATTAGAGAGAAATAGAACAGCTGAGGAAGTGCTCAACCCAAATGTATTATCCTTGGCAAGACCAGTTGCTTATCTCTCTAAGCAACTTGCCAAGGGCCCAAAGAGATGGCCTCCATACCTAAGAACACATGTAGCTCCTGCCATTCTAATGCAGGAGGCTGATAAGGTGACTTTGGGACAAAACTTAAGAGTCCAGGTACCATATGAAATGGTCACTTTTATGAACACCCAGGGTATCATTTGTTGATCAACTCATGCTTCACCAAATACCAAAGCTTTCTGTATGAAAATCAGAGGTTGGTTATAGAGGTTGCATACATGAGGCCATACACTTAGGAAAGAAGCAAAAAGAGAATTAAGAGACTTCTTGAGAGACACTTTTACATTCCTCTACGTACATTTGCTTGATTGTAAGCAAGGAAAAAAATCAATGAAGAAAACACAAACACTTTTTACAGGTTAGCAACTATAAAAAGGAAAGTGGTGGATGCTGAGGGGAAATGGATAAAACTACTGATCAAATTGGATTTGGCAGTTACATGAGACCTTCAGTCCTCCTGCCTGTTCCTGTTCTTTGAAAGGTGGTATCTGTGCTTCTCTGCTCAGTGAATGTACAGCATTTGTTGAACACAGCTTCCATTTCCCCAGCCTAGATGATGTCATAGAAAATAAACCCCTGATATTACCAGGACCTGAAAACCTACAGGGAGAACAATGTGTAGGGATATATTCTCTGACCGTTACTTTAGTTCTTTGAATCTACTTTTATCAGATAAACATTTCATTTTTTAATGAGTCATAAATTTGTAAGGAAAAGCTAAAATTAAACTCCCTTTAGAATTATTGTAGGAATCCAGCAATATACAAAAATTGAAAGAAATAGATCTTGATCTTTAAAAACTTTCTTTACAACAAATGGTGCTGGCACAACTAGATAAACACATGTAAAAGACTGAAACTCAATGCACAACATTCACCACTTACAAAAATTGATGCAAGATGGAAAAGAGACTTAAATATAAGACACAAAATGATAAAAATCTTGGAAGGAACTGTGGGGAAAACTCTTGACGATGTTGGACTGGGGAATGATTTTATGCACAAAGACTTCAGCAGTCATTGCAACAACAAAACAAAAAGACAACTTCAGAACAGGAAAAGATATTTGTAATGTATGTATCTGACAAAGGGTTGATAACTATAATCTACAGAGAACTCATATTAATCAACACAACATAAACAATCCCATCTACCGCTGGGCAAGAGATATGAACGGAACCTTCTCTGATGATGACAAATGCCTAACATTTGAAAAAAATGCTCATCATCCCTGATCATCAGAGAAATATAAATCAAAACCACCCTGAGACATCACCTAACCCCAGTGAGAAGGGCCCACATCACAAAGTCTCAAAGCTGCAGATGCCGGTGTGGATGTTGAAAGAAGGAAACACTTTTACACTGCTGTTGTGACTGCAAACTAATAAAACCTTTGTGGAAAATAGTATGGAGAATCCTCAAAGAACTCAAACTAGACCTCCCAGTTGATCCTGCAATCCCATTACTAGGCATCTACCCCAAAGAAAAAAACATTCTTTTATCATAAAGACATTTGCACTAGACTGTTCACTGCAGCTCAATTTACAATCACCAACATATGCAAACAACCTAAATGCCCAAACACACAGGAATGGATTAAAAAGCTGTGGTACATGTATACCATGGAATATTATGCAGCCAAAGTATTCTTTTGTATTAATTAATTATTATATTAATCTTTTGTATTAACCTGGATTGAGTTGGAACACATTCTTCATAGTAAAGACTCACAAGAATGGGGAAGCAAGAATCCAATGTACTCAATTCTCATATGAAGGGAGTAGATGACCTAATACAAGGTGGAGGTGCTTTAAATTAAGTAGGCAAAGTGAAAAAGATACTTCCTGATATGCTGTGCTCTTCTGTTTCAGATGTAAGGAGTTACTCTACTGGGTGCCTTGTTGGAATGATTACAAAAACATGTTTCTGACAGTGTCTCAGAAGTTGAAGGATACCACCTTATTGGACATAATTTCTATTGTTTCAAATCTAATGTTTAAACAAATAATATTTCAAGATTAAAGTCAAAAATTATTTTACAATGAAATGCAAACAATTTAATGTCTCAGGCTATGTGAATTACTTGTACTTGTGGCATGAGCCAAGGCCCACATGGTCCTTGAGACCTCCTCCATGCTGCATACTAGGGGCTACTGGTATAAGATTCCTCAGGCACTGGCAGCTACTTTATCTGGCAGGTTCACTATAAATTCATGTTGCATGTCTTTGAAATTTTCAAAGTTAGTTTTAGAAAACATTATAAATGCACAGGCTGATTTCATTTTTTTTTTTTGTGAGTATGCTTACTTCCCATGTTATGTTTAAAAATAAAAGTTACTTTGTGCAGACACGGGAAAGAGATCTGAAGAAATCCAAGACTCTTCAAATCAATATTCCAGTGATTTTAGTCGTAGTTGAAAAACACTTTATAGGTTACTTGTTCATTCACTATGGTGTATGCACAAAATAAAGCCAATGGCAACACACCTTCTTCTACTCACTCTTCACAAAACAGTTACATTTCTTTAAGGATGACTTGATCAGTTATAGTTTAAAATTTTTCATAAAGAACATCTTTGTTCTTGTTGAAAATTGAAGTCAACATAATTAAAATCACCAAGTCATAGGGTCCACTTTAAAATGTACTTGTAACAAAAAAAAAGCTACATTTTGAATCATTTTAGCTTTCATAATTTAGGAATCTTGCCAGATGATTATGAAGACAGTTGAAAAGTCCAGTAAATTACTTACTGGAATTAATACAATTTGCATGAAAATATCTTGCTAAAAAGTTTAGAGACCACAGTGAAAGCCAGCAAGAGCCTACACATATTTGAAAGTTGGAAAATTTTATCAGTTAGAGAAAATACATGGCTAATTTTGAATATTTGATTTCTGAAACAGAAAATGCCACAGATAACCTTGAGTCTAGGCAAACACTTAAAACCACATATGGTACTAATGTTCTGTACCTTTCAAAAAGTGCAGGACTTTAGTCCTCTTGGTGTCTTTCTGCTGGCCCTGTGTGATACGATGGCAATGATCACGACGCCAGGGCCATTTGATGTTATCTCTCCAGGAACGTCCTTCATAGCACTTGTCCAAAGGACCGATTTCATCTAGTAAGGAAGGGAAATTTTCAATTACTTTAGAATATATAAATGTTAACATTTTATGGAAATCCCCATTAAACAGATCAACAGACAGCATGTAAACAATTAACAGGAATGGAAATACTGACTGAGTTCTTTGAAAATGAGACTGTATACAAGAAACTTAAGTTTTAGATTTTTACCAAAGTCTGAAAGTACTCTGCATTGTAACCAACTGAACTACATAAGGGTCTCGAATCACAGATTTTTAAAGGATATACCCTTATCATGGAGCAGAACAGTGGGAGGGTCTGTAATATCAGCTGAAATACCACAATCTGGGCAAAACTTCAGAATTACAATTGTAGATTACAATTCTTTGGAGTTCCTTTGGTCTTGCCTGGATACACTTCTGAATCTATCTAGTGCAACAAATAGTTATATATTAAAATGATTCCCTTCAATAAATATTAAAAATTACTCCATAAGGCCATTTTTAATGTGAACACCATTCAAAAGATAAGAAAACCAAGGTGAATTTGAGGAATTTAACTATGTTCATCTTTAACAGTTTTCTTTTTTTAAATCTCTGTCTTCCGTGCCTCAATACAATGGACAGTAAATCTAATATGTAGCCACCTCCCCCGCCTAGCATCCCTGGCACTCGTGTGGTCTCTCTTCATCTCTCCTACTCGATGACACCATAGGGAAGCTACTCTCATCTTTCCACTGAAGTATTTTCTTAGGCCAGGGAACTGGACATTTTCTAGGCCTCTTCTTCATCCCTTATTACCATCATTCCCAACAGGGTCCTTGGATACATTTCTGAATGTGAAGCATTAGCCCTTTTCTAGTTCCACTTCACCTTTCAAAAACTCACCATCCCTTAACAAATTTTCAGAGGTTTTCTTTTTAACTTTAATAATATTTTAATAATTTTCCTTTGGAAATTATGTGTACGGCCATGATTAACTCCTTATCTTATGGTTATGATTTCAAAGCACCTATTACAAACACTCAGGAATCTTGGATAATGAAAAAATATGCCATACACAGCAGTTTTCAACGTTTGTGGTCATGACCCCTTTGTTCAATTTGTAACAACGTGGCCTTTAGGAAGGTTGAGAACCACCGCCATAAAGAGAGAGACAAGATGGCTGACCAGTACACTAATGCTGGATCATCTGAGAAAGTATTTTAGATGAAAAAGAAACAATCAATCACAGATTGGGTATAATTTCTATAGAAAAGCATCAGAACCTACAGATGATTCCATAACAAAGTTTCAGAGTAGAACACAAAGGAGGAAGACATCCTAGTGTACAGTGAGAAGGGTAGAGAGAGCAATTTCTTCTCTTTCCCCCACATCTCTGGCAGTTGATGGGCTCTGTACCTGCTGGAGAGACTTTCTCCCCACATGAGCACACAGGCTGCTGCCACCAGTGAGCTGGGAACTGCTTGTGGACAGGTCACGGGCCTCCCAACCCACAGAGAGCACTTTTGCCCCCAGAGACTCAAAAGGGGATGGCAGGTGCCATACCGCTTCTCTACCTAACTTGGGCAATTGTCCTTCTTAGACCTCTTCAATTCTTCAGGTTTTGTTCTGTTTATTTCCACACACAGATTTCTCCAGCCCAGACTGTGAAATCCACAGGGTTCTAGGTGATTTGCTTGACTCCAGAACAAGGACCTTCTGCCCAGGGTGGGCATCTATTTGTACTCCTGCAAACAGACTCTTTTCCTGCCCTTCTCACACATGTCACTGCCAAGAGCAACCCAAAGGCAACTCAACACCAGCCCCTTTCTCTCACACATTGTCAGGATCCAATCTATGCAGTCTCAGAGACATGCCCATAAACAAGCACTAACAGCCAGATTAGGCTGCAAGTTCTTCAAAAGGACACTTGTAACATGAATGTTTATAGCACCACAGTCCACAACTGGAAAGATGTCAAAACAACCCAAGTGCCTATCAATTTATTAGTGGATAATAAAATATGATATATGTATACTATAGAGTAGTGATCATTCATTTAAAAAATGGTGATCATCTATGTTTTTGAACAACCTGGGTAGAACTGGAGGCCATTCCATGTGGTATATCACAAGATTGGGAAAAACAGCACATATACTTCACACTAAATTGCAACTAGTAGATCGATAGTTACGTGCACATCTGGAACTAAATAGAAATCAGGTAGGAGGGAGGGGAAAAAGACGTTGAGTAAATTCAACCTAACTGGTCTAATGCACACATTCTGGGTGAAGGGCACACTTACAACTTTGACTTAAAATGTATAAAAGCAAATTATGTAACTAAAACATGTGTACCCCTGTAATATAGTGAAATAATATAAAAGACCTAATACAGGTTCAAATGTAACATATTAAAATTTGTAGGAACGTCAAAATAAAAGCTGACAAAATGCTGACTCTGCATCCTTTAAGCACTCAGCTCTCCCTCACTTACTCCCTTAGTCCTGCCACCTCTGCTTCCTACAATGCTTTAGAGACTCCGGCCGTTCCACTGGCTGCCTCCTTCTCACACTTCAAGTCTCAGCGGACTTGCTTCTTCCTCAGTAGGCCTCCCTTCCTCTGTGATCCAGTCTAAGAAGCTCCCCTGCTCATACTTTCTACTTTCAGAAAATTATTTCCCTCGCACACCCCACCGGTCACCATGCAGCTTGGTGATTTGTTCTCTTAAATGGATGACTTGCCTTCTTTTTAGTTCAATTTTCTAATCCTGGAGGATTTGCCATTTTAAATTGCTGATCTACATTGATTTTTATTTTGATATTTGTTCTTTAGATAGTACATTTATTTTTACTTTCTAGGTAATTACTAGAGGATTTATTTTACCTTGCCAAACTTCAGTCGGAGGATTATTTATATACTTAAATTATTCTAGTGAAGAAAATAATGCTCAGTTACAGGCTACTGCCTAGCTTTTCATGGGGTAAAAAAAAGAACACAGCCCTAAACCAAAAGTTCACTGATTGTTTGGTCATGTGTTGGCATCAAAGCCTTCCTTTTTTTTTGGAGACAGATTCTCACTATGATGCCCTGGGCAGAGTGCTGCGGCGTCACAACTCATAATAACCTTAAAGCCCTAAAGTCTTAGACTTAAACCATTCTCTTGCCTCAGCCTCTCAAGTAGCTGGGACTATAGGCAACCGCCACAATGCCGGGTATTTTTTTGCTGCAGATGTCATTGTTTAGCTGTCCAGGGCTGGGCTCGAATCCACCAGCCCTGGCGTCTGTGGCTGACGCCATAACCACTGTGCTACAGGCGCCGAGCCAAACGTATGGGAGAGGGCACCTGAATTTGACTTCCTATTTTTTACAGTAACAATAATGCTTTTGATGACTTGCTCATCAGAAAAATTACAGTGTCCCAAGCACAACTGGAAAAATAAGGGATTACAATGCTGTACATTGCTTTTCCTTATAAAAATTATTTTTTTCAGATACAAACCTTCTGTCACCCTCTTTGCTAACTGTCCATACGACATGGTGGGATTCCCTGAGCATGGTTTATACAAAGAGAAAAAAAATCCATTGGGTTATTGTTCTCCTAAACACTAAAATTCACCACATAGGAGTTACAGAGCCTCAGCGTTTCAAATAACTGCTGAAAACAGAGTTCCAGAAAGAGCTATAATTTCTCATGGGACATTAAACAACAGTGACTTCATTGATTCAGCACTTGCATAAATTCTCTGTGGCAAGGGGTAAGACTTGTAAAATATTTACATGGAATGGCACTTTTCTTTCCTTAAAAAAGGCTCAGAGTAGGTAATGAGGTAAAAGATATTCTGACATATGTAGTACATTCATAATTCACTTTCTTTTTCTTTTTTTCTTTCAGATTAATACTATAGTACAAATGATTAGGTTACAGTGTTTCCATTAGTTAGGTAAAGTCCCTGTTGTAGTTGTGTTCTACACCCGAAAGGAGTGCCATATACCTTTATGTTGTGCCTGTTAGTTGGGGGAGTATAAGTCACTGAATTTCAGTTCTTACTATTTGCAAGTATGGACATCTGTTTGAAGCATGGTTCATGGTTCTCTTATATAGTTATGTTTTTTCCTTTTTGTTCTTTGGAGACAGAGTCTCGCTCTGTCTCCCTGAGTAGAGTGCTGTGGCATCATAGCTCACAGCAACCTCAACCTCCGGGACTCAAACCAGCATCCTGCTTCAGTCTCCCAAGTAACTGGGATTATAGGCATGTGCCACCATGCCTGGCTAGTTTTTTCCATTTTTAGTGGCAATTATGTCTTCTTCTTGCTCAGCCTATTCTTGAACTTCAAGCTCAACCAATCCACCCACCTCAGCCTACCAGAGTGCTAGTATTACAGGTGTGAGCCACTGCACCTGGCCTTGTATAGATTTTATGTGGCCTTATGATATTACATGGGACCTTCACCAGAATCAAGATTTAATAACTATATACAAAAATGCCCAGCAACAAATTCTAGGATAGATCTGTCTCTATGTGTCCACCTGCATCAAGGTGTTTTCTAGGAAAAATAGATCAACACCAATGGATGCCAATACTGCACTGATGAGAGAGCTGTCTTCTTTCTTAGCAGTATCTTGTTTACATTACCTAATTATTTAAAATATAAGTTGTTACTTATTCTAAAATATATCAAGAAATAATCAAAAAGATTTCTGCTAATGAACAGTATTAAAATAAAATTTCAAAATTGATATTACATATCTGTGCATATATACATATAAGTATATGTTTCAAAATTATGTGTACATATGAGTATACATATATAAATGGGAATAATCAATGAAAAATGTAGGAAAACTATTTCTTCAGGTAGAATATTGTCCATACTAATCACTTTCTCTTACATAGAAATAAATATTAAGTCCTTCATAAGGCATTCTAATTTAAATCTACTTTTAACTCTTCTATAGAAAACGTATTAACCCCAAAGCAGACCAGGTAATGAGATGCACATATGAAGTAACATCAGTTTATTTCCATGTGTAACTCATATAAAACTACAAATATGTAGCTGATTATAATTGCAATAGAAAAAAAATTCACATTTAAACATATCTCCCCTTGGGTTGAAGAACAAATAAATTGATTTCCTTTCTTTTTGTAAAAATGCTGTATTTAAAATTATTCTCTTAAAACAATGAACATTTCATACTATGGGAAGTCTTATAAGCTTCAGTAGGAGTTTTTTTAACTCAAAAATGTGATAATGGTAGAAGTGTTTTATGTTAATTTGAAGTAAGGTGCATATGCTAAAAGCCCTTAGGATTTCATTTATTAATTCAAGTTCATTTATCATTAAATCCAAGTTCTAGAAATTGAACCAAATAAACCACACCATAATCAAGTCTAACAACTCATAAGCAAGAACTCTTAAGGAATATTTTTGTTCAATAAGAACAAAGTTGAGTATCCCTTATCCAAAAGTGTGGGTCCAGGAATGTTTCAGATTTTGGATTTTCTCAGATTTGGAAAACCTGCATTATGTACACTTCCTGGCAGAGCATCCCAAATTCAAACACCTGAAATCCAAAATGCTCCAGTGACCATTTCTTCTGAACACCTGTTGGCATTCAAAATGTTTCAGACCTTGGAGCACTTTGGATTTCAGATTTGGGATGTTCAATCTGAACTAAGAGAATGTATCTTTAGACTGACATTTTTAAAGCACTACAAAATTATTTCCTTGTGAATATGTGTAATGAGCATTTTCTTTACTCAAGGAAAGGAATGGCTATCCCTTTATAGTGTTTCTGGTGACACTGTTAACTAGATCATTATATTCTAACCTCAGTAGTTTCAAGAAAGGTAAGTGAAATCCAAAAGTATCATAAATGTATTTACCTTCAATGAAAGGCGCATAGATATACATGGGAGGAGTACGCTTAACCGTTGGTGTTTCCCTGCGAGTAAAGGCGTTTGCCTGGCAGACCTGTGCCAGGGTCCGGCCACTGTACTTAAATTTGTACCAGGCGAGAAATCTGGCTTTAGGTGCCTGCTCCAGTCTACACGGGAAAGAAAGGACCTAAGTTAGATGTGAGGGCTTAAAGAAACTTTAAAACTACATAGTTTAATTAGATAATATCTCAAAAACAATGCCACCTAAGCTTTCTCATGAGAAAAGAACATTACAAATCCTCCTAAACAGACAGTTGTATGACAGGAATAATGTGAGTAAATTTACATTCGTGGATACACAAATGAGATGTCTTTCTCAACCTAAGCAAAGGAGCAGATGTTGTCACTGTTTATCAAAGGTTATTTATTTGTATTAGATTAAATCATTTCCATATATACCCACTTGAATTCTTCCTGCCAGCTGTACATGCTAAGTAGCAGTCCATTACAATTACTGTTCCTTAATACTTAAGTCTATTTCTTCTGGGGAAAAAAAAACCTAACTTGGGAATTGGCTCCATCCACTGATTCTTCAAGAACACAACACACAGTTGCTCTGCAGAGAAGCAACTGATGCAACTGGAGGATGCAAGATCCTGTCTTGTTAGCACAATTCTACTTTTTAAACCCTGGGTTCACAATAAAATTCAAATTTCCTTGAGGCCAAATATATCCAGACTTTTGTAAAAGCTTATGTTCAGTAAATAAGACAATCTTTTTGGAATAAAATGGACATTATTTTGTTTTCATTATCTGATCAAGAGCTTACTAAACAAAGACAGTCTCAGAACTCTTGTACAATTCATTAAATAAGACTTCAGTTGGCAACACAAGAATATGGAGAGCTCTTTCAAAATTTTCCTATTGTTTGCCCAAAGAGAGTGATTGGTTAAAGAGCTCTTTACCATTTCAAGTATTACTAGACCTTCAGTAGGATTTTTTAGAAATCTTCTGCAATGAAAGCTATGGAATTCCAGGTGAGTCTAAATGTCATAAATACAAGAAGGGATCCTCCATCAACTCTATTCACCTGGACAAACAGCATATCAGAAGTAATTGATAAAAGAAGAACCCATACACTCTGGCTTTCCTGGCTTGTATCTATTCATGGAGAGGAATAGAGGTGTTTCCTGCTTTTCAAAGGAAACAAAGGTGATGCTACAGAGAAGTGCAATTTGCCAATGGTCAGTGCTTCCAATCGTGCGTTCAAAAGTCTCCCATGAGAATGCTGGAACTGCAGAAATGTAGACTAGTTACAAGACTCCCTTTGTAACATCAAAATCACTAGAGACATCTATCATTTCACTTTGGTATTATAAAAATAACTAAAAATGACTAACCTTTATAAAAAGTTTAAAGGCCTTGAGGAAGATGTGCATATCAATGATGCATCAAAAAGGAATTCATACATAAGAAGTACATGACCATTTGAATTTTTTAAATCTTGCCATTATAAATCAAATATCATTAATAATTTTTATGGAGTATAGAAGAATATTTAAAAATCCACTTATCTGACTCAGCTCCCTTAACACAGTGGTTATGGTGCTGGCCACCTGCGCTGAGGTTGGTAGGTTCAAACCCAGGCTGGGGTCAGCTAAACAACAATGACAACTGCAACAAAAAAATAGCCAGGCATTGTGCAGGCACCTGTAGTCCCAGTTACATGGGAGAATGAGGCAAGAAAATCACCTAAGTCCAGGAGTTTGAGGTTGCTATGAGCTGTGATGCCACGGCACTCCACTGAGGGCAACATAAAGAGACTCGGTTTCAATTTAAATAAAAATCCACTTACTTACTAAAGTTAATTATACATTTAACTAATACAAGTATTTCCACAGAGCTCTCCATGAAGCCACCAGTGACACCAACACACATGGGATTACTCCGGCCCTACAATGCCAAGTTTAAGAGATAGTTTAATGTTAAGCTACAAGACTGTGGTGTTAATCTCTAGTTCAAATGACAATTAGAACAATTTAGGCATTAAGAAAAATACAAAGAGGATCCTATCTGCTGTTAATAAAACTTAGCAGTATAACATCCTGGATATGTTTACAAACACTTGGAGCCACACTACCTGGGTTTGAATTCTACATCCACCACTTACTACCTTAGGGCATGTTTCATAGCTCTTCTGTTCCTCATTCTCTCCATATGGAAAGGTTTGATATAAACCTTAAAACAATCCTTGTACAGCCCTTACAATTTCATTACATACCCAATCACAAAAAGCAGCTTTATTATATTCTCATTCCACTACTATCAACAGAAATATTTGTTTATTTGATGACTTCAATCTGCAAGCCTCTATAATTTTCTGGAAAAAAAATCATTTTGCCCTTTGATCTAAAACAAAACAAAAACCACTGATCTGATTCAGAGCTCTGTAGACAAAATACATTTGCCTTTTCTTTGTTATCTATACTGTTTTACATAGCTTTGTTACGTAATACAATGCTATACAAAGTTTGAAATGTTAAAAGGGCTGTTGTTAACCATTATCTCAATGGTTTGCAGGATCAAATTGGTTTACTTTTACACTGGAGTCCATGGTACATTAGCAAAAATAATGAAGGAGAATAATGCTAACATATCTCAGAAACTCTTGCTAGAACAATGTAAGAAGAGGACAACACAGTGGTCGAAAGTGTGGGCTTTAGAGTCACAGGGCTGGGCCTCCGTCTCTGCTCAGTGCCTGGCTGCTGTGTTCTTCTGCAGGCACCTGCCTATAAGCACCAGCTGCCTTGCCTGGGCTGAGAAATAAATGAATCATTGTAATAGAAATCAATCAATTCTGTGTCTCACAACAAGCAATGCTCAATGTATGTTAGCATTTGTCAATCCTTTCTAAAAGAATTATTGCTATTATTACCATTATTGCACAGCAAAAGCTGCTGTCATCTGTCTTACATTTGTGCCATAAATGTCATTTACTACCTTTATAGAAAACAGGCTACTCTGGAATTGAGCAGAAATTGGTCATAGCTACCAGGAGAAATTATCAACTTGTCAAAGAATTATCAGATCAGTTTAACTGAATCAAATGGATTCAACGAGTTGTTATGAGTTACATTTCTCCTTCAAAAGAAATATGGATGAGTAGTCTCCAAAATATGGGTTATTTTAATTTTACAAAGGAGTAATTTGTGCCAGCTGATAACTCACTTTCAAAATAACAAACTGTGTTATGTTATCAAACTAAGAATAATGGTGATAATTATAATGAAGATAATCTCTATGAACCACTAAAAATAATTCTGCTTTGTATGTTTTATCCTCATTTGATTTTCAGAACAATCTTATCAGGAAGATATTATGGTTATCACCAAAGATGGATGATGAAATTTGAGGTCAGAGAAGCTGAGCCACTTACCACAGTCACACAGCTAGTGCGTGGTAGAACAGCCTTAGCCCGAAGCCCAGAGCAAAGACCTTAAAGACAAATGATTTAGACACAAAGCTGGGTAGAATGGAGTGATAGAAAACCGCAGAAATGGATAAAAGAAGGATAAGGAAACTACATGTAAACATGTGTCGTTGAAGAGAAGTACGAAAGGAGATAGGACATAGCTAAAGATGGATAGTTAGTCAAAGGAATTTGTTTGTTTGTAAAAAATCAAGACATGAACATTTTTATTGGGCAAGGAAGCCAAATACATGCAATGGAGCGTAAAAATTTTATTGTATAAAGCAGGATTCTTTATGAGGCACGAAATGAGGGATCAAGGCATAGAAATCGCTATCTCCTCTTTGTGACAGGAGATGAGGGAAAGAATGAAAGCTAGTTGGAGAGGAGGAATGATGCTTAGGTGAGGGAAAAAGGGGAGAAAGAGATGGTGCACGACACTGACAACACTCATGACCCACAGCTCCTACCGAAAGTGACCCACACGATGGATGGCATCAGAGGAGAGTGGCAGGGGGGACCAGGAACTCAAGCTGACTGTGGACATCTGGAATGGCAAAGGAAGTAAAAAGACTGCTTGATTGTCCAGTTCCACTGAGGATCTGGCTTATGCTGTGACTTACTTATCTGTAATAGCACTAATCCTCAGAATTGTGTTAGGTTCTGTTACAAAGAATACTTTGCCTGTGTTGCCATCACTGTGCTGCTTAAGGTGGAACTGGTAGCACAGGTACAGAAGGGGTACAGTCAGCACAAAGACTCATCCGGGACCAACAGACTGGGAAGGTCAATGTGAAGACAGGTCTCGGCATGAGAAAGGACTGTTCTGACGATGTAGCCAGGAGGCAAGATGACAGGCCTCAGGCTAGTTTTGGAAAGAAGTTAAGCCAAGAAGGAGCTGACAAGATCATCTGAACGGCAGCTAAGATGAGTGACAGTAGAGAGAAAAAAGGTAGAAGGTGCAGGGCAGTGTGGTAGTGGTGGGAGGAAAGTGGTTTGAGTCAGGAAGTGGACTTCTGGACAGCTGCAGAGTGACTCAGGTCTGAATGGCTGAGTATAAGACAGGGCTTTAGGCCACAAAAATGGACATGGAAGGGACTGCAGACAAAGGAGATAAGGCACAGAGTAGAAGAGAGAACCCAAGGACACCAGGGTGGATGAACCTAATATACTATCCCTGTTACTGTCTCTAAATCAGTAGAGGCTACCAAGGACAATACCGCACTACATTTCTAAAATTACCTGAAAAAGGTATGTTGCTCCACACACTGCTTCCAGAACCTTTTGGCTGCCTGGGGACTTGGCATTTGAAATGCAATGGTGCCATCAAATTTGTTCTTCTGGAATAAATACACAAAATCTATCAGCATATTCCCTTAAAAGGCAATGAGAAGCTACTGAGAAGCATGGATTTAGATGGCTCTATAAAAAGTCTTTCTTCTTGAAAAAGGTAAATATTGTATATCTAATGTACTCATACAAAAAGGACTTTTCAGAGATTGATACACCATTTTCTATGAAAATCAAGTAGAAGTTATTCAACATCAACCAACCGACCAACTTCAGTGTCCACTAAACTCCTTTTATTGCATTCCTATTCATCTCCACCACTGAATTAATTTAACAACAAAAACCTATTGTTCCTTCCCTACTGTGTGCTAAGATTTGTGACTTTTTCTGTGCATGTCTCTGTGTGTGTTTTTTTAGTAGCAAAAATATGCATATGCAGGCTGATCTTCAAAAAGACTGTCTTTTTTATAATGGAATACAGAATAGTTCATTTTCTTAAAATTTTAGTGGGAAAGAATTTATTTAGCTCTAGGCTGTAAAGCAGCAAACTGACGCAAGCGATTAGATATGCCAACGGTGATGAACGATTGCTTACCTCTTCAAGCCTCAGTCTCAGTAAAAACTCACTGCCCTTACAGGAGACCTTTGCGATGTTACCCCAGTCAAAGCGACAGAACGTCAGCTCTTCTTTATAGATGAACACGCCATTGCCAGACACACCCAGCTTGATGTTCTGCAAAGAATAACCGAATTAACCATAATTAGAGCTGTCAAAGTTATATAATCAAGAAGCTAAAGAGCTCTCTCAAAGAAAGAATGGCAACTTAATGCTTTTGTATTTAAATTATAGTAATAGTACACAAATTAATAGAAACTGTAAGACATAGTCACATCTGAAATCTATTTATCTTAAGAACTCAGCTTTGATTTGCCAAACAGTTATTGCAACATGAATATAGGACTCAATATTCTTTCTGTTTGTTCATTTTTTGTTTTGAGACAGAGTCCCCTGGTGTCATAGTTTATAGCAACCTCAAACTCTTCGGCGCAAGCAATGATCTTGCCTCAGCTTCCCAAGTAGCTGGGACTACAGGCGTCCACCAGGAGACCTGGCCATTTTTAGAGACAGGGTCTTACTCTTCCTCTGGCTGGCCTTTAACCCATGAGCTCAGGCAATCCACCCACCTCAGCCTCCTGAGTGCTAAGGTTAGAGGCATGAGACACCACGCCTGGCCCTAGGACACAATATTCTTCAAAAGCGATAAGACATATGTTCTCCAGCTCTGAACAATAAGAAGGAAGAAAGGAAACAACTGTATCAACTATCCTGAAGGTAAAGAAAATAAAATACGCTTCCCTGAAGGCTATTCAAGGCATTAGAAATGATCTGTTGGTCCACCCTAAGATGCACTCAACCATCTTATTTGAGGCCAATTTAATTCAGATAAATCACCCTGAAGTATTTATTTATTCAGATAAATAAATTATGTGAATTTTATTTAATTCAGATAAAGCTGTTGAAATGATGTCAGTAGTTCACAAAGCACAAATCCACCACAGAAAATTGCACTGAAATCTCTGAATTCTTTCAAGAACTTTTTCAATAAGTCAGAGTGCTGACATTCACTTCTCATCAAGCATTCCTTTGACTGGCATACTTTAAAAGACTATTATTGAAGCTCTTCGTAGTTTTCTTTCCCCCAGAGCTTTCATTTAAAATAGATGATAATTGAGAATAACAAAGAGCCTAAAGAGCTTTTAGAAAACTAAATCAATCGACAGCCAAAGTGACTAATTGCCTCCTCACATTTCAAGTAGTGCTAAGGGTCTAAGATGCACAATCTATAAAGTATACAAATATCCATGGTCTTTGGGGGAGAACTGGATCTCATCCATGACATATAGAATTCCAATCTTAGGTGCACATCTGGAAGTAAAACTCAATAGAAACCCAGTAGATAGGAGGTGGGGAAATGGGTTAGGTGAATTCACATTTAACTGGTATAATGCCCCTTTTTGGGAAGCAGAACACTTTTAACTTTGACTGAAGTGATCAAAAGCGTATTAGGGGTAAATCATGTCTACCTCTATAGTATTCCCAAACTGAAAAAAGAAATATCATGTCTACCCATTTTGTATTCCCAAACTAAAAAAAGAAATATAAAATTAAAGAATACTACCTAAAAGTATCCACATTCTTAAAAGTCAATAATAGGAAACAAGCTGTCAAAAAAAACATGCTGAAACAAACACCATCTTCAGTCTACATGTCACTTCATAAAGCATAATATCTTGACTACCTTTACTAAGAAAAATTCAATAGAATTTACATGTCTAGAAAATACAAGGACAGGTTGAGGAAGTTAATGCCAATTGCTTTCTCTGCTGTGATACTTGAATAATTCATACAAACAAAACTATATTAGATCAACCCAAGCATGATTTTAAAAATCTAGTCTATTCCTTTACTCACCCTGTCCTTGCAGCCACAACTCTCTCTAGGTATAGAATAAAAAGGTGGAGTGAATCAGGTGCATGTGCCCAAGTAACTTTGCCAAAACCATCCCTGCCCACGTCCACAGGGAGCAAGGTGGAAGATTGCTCACGGTGTCATGTTCTCACCAAAAGAGAGGAAGCAACCCAAGTGGAAACACTGCACAAGACATCTCCAGTCCAAAGGAATCTTTGGACAGGACAAGAAAGCCATTTTATCTGACTTAAAAATAAGGGCAATGCAGATTCAAGTAAATTGGTTGATTTTGGTATTGCTCTACAGCATGGTTTTAGGATTATTAACATTTGTGTGAAAAGAAATTCAAGATAAGTGCCAGGGAGTAAAAGGGGAAAAGCATGTCTTAACCCCTCATATGTGAGTTCTACCACCGGGCAGCAAAGGCAGAAAAGGAAAGTCTAAAAAGAAACACCTGCTCTGCCTTGCTCACCACCTCAGGACGCTGCCCCATGTGGATAACAGCGGGTCCCTTGAAGGCTGGATGCCAAATGGGTTTGGAAATTTCTCACAAGAGATCATGGAGAAAAATGGAGGGGAGGTCAGAGTATTTTACACTCAGATTCCCTCCCTGCATGGTGGCATCACGCTGCCTGTGTTCCTCTGACACTGGCTCCTCTCAAGACAACCATCTCCACACATCTGCCTTCTGGGTTCAGGTATGCAGTCTGCTCTGCCCCCTTCAGACCTGGGGAGGTCAAAAGGGATGCTGACACAGCCCGGGGGACCACAGTCGATGGTTTGTGCTGCTTTGTGGTTTGCTTGCACCTGTGTTAAGACTCCTTTTATTCCAGACTCTTCTAATTATCCTAACATGAATGCACCAGTAAGAACTCCTCTAACATTGGATATTTTTTCTTCCATTCATGATATACTCTGCTAGAAAGAAAAAGTATCCAAGGTACTCAGTACTATTACAAAGCCAATATATAACTACCCACACGTTCACACAAAAGATAAAACACAACTATAGCCCAGGATGAAGAAGCGGAGTGGGGAACAGTGAGGCTGGTGGAGGGAGGGTAATCACTGGGACCTCATCTAAGGTGCATATTACAAGGGTACATGTCAAATCTATTAAAAGTAGAGTAAAAATGTCTTAACATAATAAGTAAGTGAGGTGAAGGCTATGTTAACCTCACATATGCTTGATGTAAGCATTCCAAATTGTATACAAAATTAGCACATTGTATCCCAAAATGTATTCATGTACACTGTTATGATTTAATAAAACAATTGTTAAGAGGAAAAAAATATACTGTACAAATTGCCCTGGCTGAGAAGGGCAGATTAAAAAAAGAACTCCTTTAACAGCAATAAATAAATAAATCTGAACTCAAGACAATAAAAAAGGATCAAATAGAAAAAGGAACAAAACTATAAAGTACATGAAAACTTCTTTTCAATTGCTATAGAGAGTCTGTTAAATAAGCCACAAACATCTTACTCATCAAATATTATCTAACAAATCAAATAGCTAACAAACACAATGGTGATTACTTTGACTTTTTTAGTCTTCTGCTCTTAACTACAAAGCAAACACTGATATTATAGGGCCTATAACTTTTTAGCTTTCTTTCTAAGATATCACATTTAAAAACAAAATCTTGACGCTTTGTGACATTGTAATCTGAGAACTGGCTTCTCAATGATCACGAGATGCAAGATTTGCATGTGGCAAGCGTAGTAGGGTTTAGAGAAGGAGAAATGTGCTTGGGAGGTCTTTTGGGACCCATGAGTCATAGAAAGGAAATCTGTTTCAGTGGAAGCTTTCCTAGAGATTTCCTAAATCATGCAACCTGGGCTGCTAAACTGCAGGTAGGTTTTGACAGAGTCCTTTCAAACCTCACAACTGTGGGTTCCCTCAGTACATTACACTGACTGTGGATACATTTCTCAAAACCAAATCCGTCTTTCACCTGGGCTCCCATTCTCTTCCTTGACTCTCCCCACTATGTAATTACCTAAGCTAGAATCATGAAATAGGTGACATTTGTCACTAGTAATAACCATAGTATGCATTTACAGATTTCATTTTCATTTCTTGATGAAGAGGGTTCACCTGTTCATAACTGTTATTATATCAAAGTGACTGTCACTAGAATATCTGTGTATCTATGCTCACAAAAATAGGTATATTATCGCCTAGTTTATTGTATGAAATGGCCTATGAAGTATTCTGTCATATTTTTATGTTTCTCAATTCAAACTCCTTTTAAATATACAAATAAACATGTTTTCAATTTTTGTAATTAGTTTTTCAGAAATTTGATCTTTAGGATTTTATTTTTCAGGAGTATGGCATTCAAAATCGTATCTTCAAGATCATGACCAGTGCTCCACCATTATTTTTGAATCCCTGATCTTATTACCTCTCACATGAGACTGAGGTTCCTATATCATGTGAGCCTGGGCCAGTGTACTTGATCTTTCACAAAATCCAAAACAGACCTATAGGAACGAGCCCAAGACTAGGGCTCCTTCACAGCCCAGAAGCTTTTGGAAGCAGTCAGAACTGTGCCACCTCAGCCCTGTCAGGTTTACTAAGATCTGCTCCCTCTCCTAATACAAATGTGGGAGAGGGAGTGGGGGCAGAAACAGCACTTCCCCTAGAAGCTGGGACTCAGTATAAACCAGGATAAGAGGTAAAAAAGGCTGCCCAGTTGTGCTTAGAATAACTACCCATGAAAAGGTATTCATTAAAAAGACTACTGAAAAGAAGTAGGGGGAGAATAAATGATTCCTCCCACTACCAAAACCCCATGATTAACTGAATAAATATTAGAAATCCTCAAGGGAAGGCCAACAGTCTTTTCCCAATAGTGAACTAGGCCATCCTTTTGTTATTTCCTTCTTTCCTCTCTCCCTCCCCCTTCCTTCGCCTCCCTCTCTCCCTCCTTCCCTCCCTTCCTCCCTTCCTTCCTTTCTCTCTCTCTTCTTTTTTATGAAACTAGGCCATTCTAAAGCTAGAGCCCTGGGAAAACTTCAGTGAACACACTGGAGTGAAGTTACTTTCCATGACAATGACAGTACCTTGGCCTCATGCAGATGAACCCCTTACATGGGCAGTCCCCTGGCGTGCTCTATGAACTGATAATCAGCTTCTGCTGAAGCTATGCCACTGAGAATAAAAAGAAACAATATTACGGTTGATTTGAATACATGCAAAAAAGAAGTGTTTAAAACAGAGCCAGGGGTGGCTAAGATTAGATAGTTTGGAGTAGAGGACGTAACCCAGGAAAGTTGGCAGAAGACCAGGAAATGGGAAAACAGACTCAACTCTCAACTCTAGCATTTTTCTCTTAAGATCATCGTATCTAGGGCAGCAACTGTGGCTTAGTGAGTAGGGCGCCGTACCCATATACCCAGGGTGGTGGGTTTGAACCCGGCCCCGGCCAAACTGCAACAAAAAATAGCCAGACGTTTTGGTGGGTGCCTGTAGTCCCTGCTACTCGGGAGGCTGAGGCAAGAGAATAGCCTAAGCCCTAAAGCTTCAGGTTGCTGTGAGCTGTGACACCATGGCACTCTACCAAAGGTGACAGAGTAAGACACTATCTCTGAAAAAAAAACAAAATAAATAAAAAGGATCCTCTCATCTTAACGTGCTAACAGCAATGAGTCACATACCTCCACCCTTATGATTTGTATGTTAAGAGAGTTAATTTTTATTATTTCTACTGGTGAAGAAAGCCACAGAATTAATGGGTATAAGTTAACAGAGAATTTTTTTTAAGTGACTTCATTTCTATGATATAGAGAAATTCTTACTCCCTACTTTTATGTTGCTAGGACTGACCATAATGAACACTGAAATGACTTGCATTTCATTTTATACCTATGATAGATAATCACATTCTGTCCACACTACAAATATTTCTATTCTTAACCCTAACTCAACAAATTTTAAGCTCCTAGAGAACAAGTCCATGTCCCATTAATCTTATATTCCCCAAGGCATTTCAGTACCTGATAATTCATATGAGAACTACACAATAAAGGCCTGTTGATCACAACTTAAACCACAGTAACATTTTCAGAGTGAAATGTTGTATTTATTTTTTAAAGAAAAGTCAAAAAATGTGGCCTGTTTTCTAATATGTGAAAGTTTCTTGCAGAACATTTACAAAGTATTTTATAAAACTACATTATCTTTCTTTCTTTCTCTTTCTCTCTCTCTCTCTTTCTTTCTTTCCTTTTTTTTTCTTTTCGCCTGTTTCCTAATATGTGAAAGTTTCTTGCAGAACGTTTACAAAATATTTTATAAGTCTACAATTTTCTTTCTATCTTTCTTTTTTTTTTATTGCACTTTTTGGCTGGGGCTGGGCTTGAACCCATTGCTTCTGGCTTATGGGGCCAGCACCCTACTCCTTTGAGAATGAGGCGCTGTCCTATAAATCTACAATTTTAAATAACAGAACAAATTATAGTTGTGCAGCTAGCTTTTAAAAACTTGTGTAAAAACCCATTCTCTTTTCACACAGATAGAAACATTCCCAAAGTATATGGTATTGAATTACTAATGTAATTTTAGTAATCTTTAGCTAAGCCAAAGAGGTCATCTTATGTGCATAAAGTAACTATCTGCTTATTGGTAGGTTCCTTCAGATTTTTTTTTTTTTGAGATGGAGTCTCACTCTATTGCCCTACCTAGAGTGCCATGGTGTTATCACAGCACACTGCAACCTCCAAATCCTGGGCTAAGTGAACCTCCTGCCTCAGTCTTCTAAGTACATGGAACTACAGTGTGAGCCATGATATATGGATAGTTTTTCTGTTTCTAGTAGAGACAGTGTCTTGCTCTCCCTTAGGCTGGTTTGGGATGCCTCAGCTCAAACAGTCCTTCCATTGGCCTCCCAGTGTGCTGGGATTACAGTGTGAGCCGCCACACCCAGCCCCACCTCCACATTTCTGTTGCTATTTTCCTGCATCCATCACCACCTACAATTCTAATTCAAATCTCAATACCTTCTCCTTTCTTTTTTATTTACAAATCTCAATGCTTTGTTATCTCCCTGGCATTTTACCATAGTAATAAAAACCATTAAAAGGCAGAAGAAATAGAAATGCCAAACATGTATGTGTATATGCTTGTTTCCAGTGTGTATAGGTTAAAGGAAGAGGAGGTGTCCTAGGGAAAGGTGCATTCATCCAGTAAATGAAGCGTTTGAAAATGAGCATAGGGTCTCATATTATAGTCACCCAACCAATGACAGGAGATCGCAGGGGGTGCAGGTTGGCTTGATCAGAGCTAGGTTATCCAAAAATAAAACTGGATAATCCCCCAAACTGTGCTCAAATGTGTACAAAGTGTTACAAGAGACACTATTTAAATCTACCATGACCAGTCTCCCTCCAGGAAGCACGACAACGTACATATGTGCTTTGTAGAAATTCAACACCAAGTCCTCCATCTTCTTGGTATCAATGGACCCAAAATAATAATCATTATGTGGCTTGATTTTGTTGAGGACCTCATCATCCACATAGTTTCCACGTTCCGCTTGGATGGTGTACGATTCCAGGAGGGCACGAGTCACAGGGGGGCAGGGCAGGCGCCCAGAAACAATGTCTGCCCGGATCTGGAGGCATAGGAGGTATCTGTGAGGAGCAGAGGGAAAAAAGGGGAGAATAATTAGTTAAGACTGCAGCACTTCTATTCCTTCAATGCTGATGTCCCTTTGGAAAGAAATATACAACATAGACCCCCTTCATATCCATAGAAAAAAAGGGTATTCTCTATGAAGAAGCCTCCTCTCACTCCTTGGGCTTCTAAACTTTGGTTTATTTACAGAAACTAGTTTCAAAGGCTAATGAATAGAATGGTAATGTTATTTATTTGATTTTCTTTCTTTTGATATAGAGTCCACCCTGTGTTGCCCTTGGTAGAGTGCCGTGAAATCACAGCTCACAGCTCACAGGTCTTGGGCTTAAGTGATTCTCTTGCCTCAGCCTCCCAAGTAGCTGGGATTACAGGCACTCGCCACAATTCCTGGCCTTTTTCTGTTGTTGTTGTTGTTGCAGTTGTTATTGTTTAGGTTTCCTGGGGTGGGTTCAATCCTGGCACACTGGGTGTACGTGGCCGGCACTGTAACTAACCACTGTACTACAGGCGCGGAGCCTAGAATGGAAATTCTTAACTGCTGTTCTGGTCATAGTCGATGATTACTGTTAGAATAAAGTAAAAATGCCAATCACATCAACTGTCTTCTTGGATTTAAAATGTTAACAAAAATTAGAATGCCACTCTAAAGTTCTGAAGATTAATGAAATTTTAAAAATAATGAGAGTCTTAATCATTGGCTAGAAGAACCTAAGGTTACCCTTCTTTATCATCTCTACCTCATTCATGTTACTTTCTCTTTTTCCTAAAAGAACTTTAACAAGTTTCTTGCCTCCTTTCCATAACAATACAGGAAGGAGCCTATCCATTAAGGCTACAAGACTGTTTCTCCATAGCCCCTGCATTTACACCAAAAGTTACCATTCAAATTCTCAGAAACAGTAAATATTCTCTTCTTACTAAACAGAGTCCTTTATTTTTGCAATTGCAGTGGAGTGTGTTTTAATGGGCCACACAATCTTAGGAGATGGAATTGAAATAGCTACTGACTCTACAAGGGAAAGCCTACTTAGTTTGGTGGTTTGGGTGAGATCAGGGAACAAAAAAAAAAATTACCAGTTTAAATGCCTTTTAAAAATAGTTTCAGTTTTCTATCTTTATATCGCGTTTGTTACATGAGACTAGTGCACAGACCCACGAACTCTAAAGTAAAAATCACCAGTATTAAAGTTTCAAAGATTAAACATCAGTGACTTTTTAAAAGACCACAAAGAAAACAAAGTTGCTTCATTATATCATTTTTTTATGTTTCCATTTCTCAAATGGAAATCAAAAAGCTAAAGGGAGTAAACTTATTTTGAAATTGACAACATTTCTTTTTTTTTTTTTTTCCCATTTTTTTTTTTTTATTGTTGGGGATTCATTGAGGGTACAATAAGCCAGTTACACTGATTACAATTGTTAGGTAAAGTCCCTCTTGCAATCATGTCTTGCCCCCATAAAGTGTGACACACACTAATGCCCCACCCCCCTCCCTCCATCCCTCTTTCTGCTTCCTCCCCATGACCTTAATTGTCATTAATTGTCCTCATATCAAGATTGAGTACATAGGATTCATGCTTCTCCATTCTTGTGATGCTTTACTAAGAATAATGTCTTCCACTTCCATCCAGGTTAATACGAAGGATGTAAAGTCTCCATTTTTTTTAATGGCTGAATAGTATTCCATGGTATACATATACCACAGCTTGTTAATCCATTCCTGGGTTGGTGGGCATTTAGGCTGTTTCCACATTTTGGCGATTGTAAATTGAGCTGCAATAAACAGTCTAGTACAAGTGTCCTTATGATAAAAGGATTTCTTTCCTTCTGGGTAGATGCCCAGTAATGGGATTGCAGGATCGAATGGGAGGTCTAGGTTGAGTGCTTTGAGGTTTCTCCATACTTCCTTCCAGAAAGGTTGTACTAGTTTGCAGTCCCACCAGCAATGTAAAAGTGTTCCCTTCTCTCCACATCCACGCCAGCATCTGCAGTTTTGAGATTTTGTGATATGGGCCATTCTCACTGGGGTTAGATGATATCTCAGGGATGTTTTGATTTGCATTTCTCTAATATACAGAGATGATGAACATTTTTTCATGTGTTTGTTAGCCATTCGTCTGTCGTCTTTAGAGAAAGTTCTATTCATGTCTCTTGCCCATTGATATAAGGGATTGTTGGCTTTTTTCATGTGGATTAATTTGAGTTCTCTATAGATCCTGGTTATCAAGCTTTTGTCTGATTGAAAATATGCAAATATCCTTTCCCATTGTGTGGGTTGTCTCTTTGCTTTGGTTATTGTCTCCTTAGCTGTACAGAAGCTTTTCAGTTTAATGAAGTCCCATTTGTTTATTTTTGTTGTTGTTGCAATTGCCATGGCAGTCCTCTTCATGAAGTCTTCCCCCAGGCCAATATCTTCCAGTGTTTTGCCTATGCTTTCTTGGAGGATTTTTATTGTTTCGTGCCTTAAATTTAAGTCCTTTATCCATCTTGAATCAATTTTTGTGAGTGGGGAAAGGTGTGGGTCCAGTTTCAGTCTTTTACATGTAGACATCCAGTTCTCCCAACACCATTTATTGAATAGGGAGTTTTTCCCCCAAGGTAAGTTCTTGTTTGGTTTATCGAAGATTAGGTGGTTGTAAGATGTTAGTTTCATTTCTTGGTGTTCAATTCGATACCAAGTGTCTATGTCTCTGTTTTTGTGCCAGTACCATGCTGTCTTGAGCACTATGGCTTTGTAGTACAGACTAAAATCTGGTATGCTGATGCCCCCAGCTTTATTTTTGTTACTAAGAACTGCCTTAGCTATACGGGGTTTTTTCTGGTCCCATACAAAACGCAGAATCATTTTTTCCAAATCTTGAAAGTACGATGTAGGTACTTTGATAGGAATGGCATTGCATAGGTAGATTGCTTTGGGAAGTATAGACATTTTAACAATGTTGATTCTTCCCATCCATGAGCATGGTATGTTCTTCCATTTGTTAATATCCTCTGCTATTTCCTTTCTGAGGAGTTCATAGTTTTCTTTATAGAGGTCCTTCACCTCCTTCGTTAGGTATATTCCTAGGTATTTCATTTTCTTTGAAACTATGGTGAAGGGAGTTGTGTCCTTAATTAGCTTCTCATCTTGACTGTTATTGGTGTATAAAAAGGCTACTGACTTGTGGACATTGATTTTATATCCTGAAACATTACTGTATTTTTTGATGACTTCTAGGAGTCTTGTGGTTGAGTCTTTGGGGTTCTCTAAGTATAAGATCATGTCGTCAGCAAAGAGGGAGAGTTTGACCTCCTCTGCTCCCATTTGGATTCCCTTGATTTCCTTGTCTTGCCTAATTGTATTGGCTAGAACTTCCAGCACTATGTTGAATAGTAAAGGTGACAGAGGACAACCTTGTCTGGTTCCAGTTCTAAGAGGAAAAGCTTTCAGTTTAACTCCATTCAGTAAAATATTGGCTGTGGGTTTGTCATAGATAGCTTCAATCAGTTTTAGAAATGTGCCACCTATGCCTATACTCTTCAGTGTCCTAATTAGAAAAGGATGCTGGATTTTATCAAATGCTTTTTCTGCATCTATTGAGAGGATCATGTGATCTTTATTTTTGCCTCTGTTGATATGGTGGATAACGTTTATGGACTTGCGTATGTTAAACCAGCCTTGCATCCCTGGGATGAAGCCTACTTGATCATGATGAATGACTTTTTTGATGATAAGCTGTAATCTATTGGCTAGGATTTTGTTGAGAATTTTTCCATCTATATTCATGAGTGAGATTGGTCTGAAATTCTCCTTTTTGTTCGGGTCTTTTCCTGGTTTTGGTATCAGGGTGATGTTTGCTTCATAGAATGTGTTGGGGAAGATTCCTTCTTCCTCAATTTTTTGGAATAATTTCTGCAGTACAGGAATAAGCTCTTCCTTGAAGGTTTGATAGAATTCTGCAGTGAAGCCATCTGGACCAGGGCATTTTTTAGTTGGAAGCTTTTTTATTGTTTCTTTGATCTCAGTGCTTGAAATTGGTCTGTTCAGGAGGTCTATTTCTTCCTGGCTAAGTCTAGGGAGAGGGTGTGATTCCAAATATTGATCCATTTCCTTCACATTGTCAAATTTCTGGGCATAGAGTTTCTGGTAGTATTCAGAGATGATCTCTTGTATCTCTGTGGGATCAGTTGTTATTTCCCCTTTATCGTTTCTGATTGAGGTTACTAGAGATTTTACTTTTCTATTTCTAGTAAGTCTGGCCAATGGTTTATCTATTTTATTTATTTTTTCAAAAAACCAACTCCTTGTTTCATTAATTTTCTGAATGATTCTTTTGTTTTCAATTTCATTGATCTCTGATTTGATTTTGGATATTTCTTTTCTTCTACTGAGTTTAGGCTTAGATTGTTCTTCTTTTTCCAATTTCATAAGATCTCTTGTGAGACTGTTGATGTGCTCTCTTTCTGTTTTTCGAATGTAGGCATCTAAAGCGATGAATTTTCCTCTCAAAACTGCTTTTGCAGTATCCCACAGGTTTTGGTAGCTTGTGTCTTCATTGTTGTTATGCTCAAGGAAGTTAATGATTTCCTGTTTTATTTCTTCCTGCACCCATCTGTTATTCAACAGAAGATTGTTTAATTTCCATGCCTTTGGGTGGGGTCGAGCATTTTTGTTAGAGTTGAGTTCCACCTTTAGTGCCTTATGGTCTGAAAAGATACAAGGTAAAATTTCGATTCTTTTGATTCTGTTGATATTTGTTTTGTGTCCCAGGATATGATCAATTTTGGAGAATGTTCCATGGGGTGATGAGAAGAATGTATATTCTTTATCTTTGGGATGGAGTGTTCTATATGCGTCTATCAAGCATAGTTGTTCTAGGGTCTCATTTAAATCTCTTATATCTTTGTTTAATTTCTGTTTAGAGGATCTGTCCAACTCTGTAAGAGGTGTGTTAAAGTCCCCTGTTATGATGGTATTATCAGATATCATATTGCTCAGACTGAGTAAGGTCTGCTTCAAGAATCTGGGAGCATTTAAATTGGGTGCATAAATATTTAGAATTGAAATGTCTTCTTGTTGTAGTTTTCCCTTGACCAATATAAAGTGACCATCTTTGTCTTTTTTGACTTTAGTTGCTTTAAATCCACATGTATCTGAAAATAAGATTGCAACTCCTCTTTTCTTCTGAATTCCATTTGCCTGAAAAATTGTCTTCCATCCCTTGACTCGGAACTTTAATTTGTCTTTTGAAGCCAGGTGTGTTTCTTGCAGACAGCAAATGGATGGCTTGTGTTTTTTAATCCAGTCAGCCAATCTATGTCTCTTCAGTGGGGAATTCAAGCCATTAACATTTATGGAGATAATTGATAAGTGTGGTAGTATTCTATTCGTCTTATTTGGTGAGAGTCCATTGCTTAGTTTTATCTTTTGCATCAGTGTGGAGGTTAGGCTCTGTCCTTTGATTTCTGAGTTCTTACTTTGCTGCTGATCCATTGTGGTGGTCAGTGTGCAGAACAGGTTGAAGTATTTCCCATAGAGCTGGTCTTGTTGTGGCGAATTTCCTCAATGTTTGTATATCCATAAATGATTTGATTTCTCCATCAATTTTGAAGCTTAGCTTAGCAGGGTACAGAATTCTGGGCTGAAAATTGTTCTGTTTAAGTAGATTAAAGGTAGATGACCATTGTCTTCTTGCTTGGAAAGTTTCATTAGAGAAGTCTGCGGTCACTCTGATGGATTTGCCCCTGTAGGTCAACTGGCGCTTACTCCTGGCAGCTTGCAGAATCTTTTCTTTTGTCTTGACTTTGGACAGGTTCATCACAATGTGTCTTGGAGAAGCTCGGTTAGAGTTGAGGCGACCTGGGGTCCGATATCCCTCTGAAAGCAGTGTGTCAGAATCTTTGGTGATGTTTGGGAAATTTTCTTTTATAATATTCTCTAGTATGGCTTCCATTCCTCTGGGGCATTCTTCTTCCCCTTCTGGAATTCCTATAACTCGTATGTTGGAACGCTTCATAAAGTCCCATAATTCTGACAGTGAACGTTCTGCTTTCTCTCTCTTCTTTTCTGCCTCTTTTACTATCTGAGTTATCTCAAGAACTTTGTCTTCTACCTCTGAAATTCTTTCTTCTGCATGGTCTAACCTGTTGCTGATACTTTCCATTGCATCTTTAAGTTCCCTGATTGACTGTTTCATTTCCTTCAGCTCTGCTATATCCTTTTTATATTCTTCATATCGTTCATCTCTGATTTGATTCTGTTTTTGGATTTCCTTTTGGTTATTTTCCACTTTATTAGCAGTTTCCTTCATTGTTTCCATCATTTCTTTCATTGTTTTCAACATGTGTATTCTAAATTCCCTTTCTGTCATTCCTAACATTTCTGTATAGGTGGAATCCTCTGCAGTAGCTACCTCATGGTCCCTTGGCGGGGTTGTTCTGGACTGGTTCTTCATGTTGCCTGGAGTTTTCTGCTGATTCTTCCTCATGAGTGATTTCTTTTATCTGTTTCCTTGCCCTAATTTTCCTTTCACTTCCTCTTGCTCTTTAAGATCTTGTGCCTGTGGACTAAGGGTTACAGGACCAGAAGGGTGAGAAGATTGAAGAGCGAAAAAGGGATGAAAGAAAGAGGACCGAGTGATAAGAAAAAAAAAAGAAAGATAGAGAAAGGCGAGGGGGTGGGGATAAGGAATATTGACAAAAAGAAGAGAGGCACAGAAAGAGGGAGACAGGGCAATATAGGTGTACAGTAGGGTACTTTGACACAACCTTAAAAAACCCCACCTTCTGGGGGTGCCCCAGTTGGGTGGTTCCCTTGAGGTCAGCAGCTCTTTGCTAACCTGATCAGATACAGTACCCCACCTCCACCAAGTAGAGAGGAAAGACAAAAATGCTATAAATCAAACCAAAACAAGCAAACAGAAAACTTTACGGGGATACAATGGGGTGAAAAACCAAATGATAGCGGTAGAAACACTAGCAAAAATGAAGTTGTAGTTATTAAAAAAGGCAGCAATGGGAAATTATAATTAAACTAGAAAAATTGAGAAAGAAAAAGGGATCTGTATGGAAAAGATTGAAATTAAAAAACAAAAGAACATCAACAACGTCAAAATAAACAAACAAAAAAAAAAAAAAAGAAAAAAATACACAACCAAAAACAAAGCAGTTTGTATATGTTATTGAATATTGTCTGGGCAACACGTGGTCTTATGGGGTATGAGATGTTAGTCACAGTTCTGATACGACTGGAGGCAGCTGATTTCTCAAACCCCAGCAGGTAGACACCCTAAATCTCTCTTCAGCCCACTTAAAAGGCACTTTGAACTTGTAAACTTGCTGAGCAGAAGCTTTCCCAGCTTTCTTGCTGGAATCACTGCTGAAGTGGCTATCCACTTACCCAGGGTGCCAAAACCGGTCTCACTCTGCCCCTGAGGGTTAGGGCTGCAAGGCGGCTCAGACCCCACCCTTAGGCTACTTGGTTGCTGGGTTACCAGCTCCCACCCGTTTCTAGCTCTGCGACCCTGAGGGCAGAGCTTGCCGGGGCAGATCACTGACAATAGATCCGTGTGACCCACCACCAAACACTATTAGCTCCGTCTGGCTCAGCGGCTCAGACTGGGGCCCTAGACAACGGCCAAAGTTCTCCGCACTCCCGCTCAGGCCTTCCCCAAGGCAGTTCAACTCAGTGCCAAGTCCAAGGACATCAAAACAGTTCACAGGTAAGGCCTTTCTGGTTTGCAGTCTCGCTGCTACTGAACTTACAGTTGTGGGCGGGTTTAGACGGATTGAACACACGCGACCACTTGCCGGTTTTCCACTGTTTTAGTCCTCCTCTTGGGGTCCAGAAGTCTCTCGCTGACTCCCTGTAGCCTCATAGGAGTGATGATAGGCAGTTCCCACCAGCCAGAGATGCCTGGAGTCCTATCTCCCCCGACTCACGGTGCCCAGATGCAAGGAAGCTGTTACTCGGCTGCCATCTTCGAAATTGACAACATTTCAAACTAATTGGGATTACTCAATTCTAAGGAAACTTCTAAAACTTTCCTTAATAAAAAACTGTTAGGTTTCAACCCTGAAATTACTACTATTCTCCCAGAAATAAATAAATGCCATACGGAAAGATTAATTTTCAAATGCAAATATAAAGTACCTGGAAATACTCTCAGTCATCTGAGAAGCACAAGATGGATAAAATTTTACATTAAATGTAAAAAGCCAGGAGCGATCTGCAATAATTAAATATCATGATTATTTAAACAATCAATAGAATGATTTTTTTTTTCTTGTAGAGACAAAGATTCACTTTATTGCCCTCAGTAGAGTGCCATGGCATCACACGGCTCACAACAACCTCTAACTCTTGGGCTTACGCAATTCTTTTCCCTCAGCCTCCCAAGTAGCTCGGTATACAGGCGCCCACCACAATGCCCGGAAATTTTTCTGTTGCAGTTTGGCCAGGGCTGGGTTTGAAAACACCACCCTCTGTATATGGGGCCGGTGCCCTGACCAGTGAGGCACAGGTACCACTCAGAAGGACATTTTTGATAAAACTTTAAGGTCAATGTTTAAATGGTACAGATCAATCTCACTGCAGATCCGTGTGCAGAATTTTATTTTATTATTTTAAAAATTAACACAATTTACCAAACTAAAAGAAAATAAAAAATAAATTAGAAATCAATTACACAAATAACCCATCATTAACATGAATAGGTTCACTTCCTTAGAAACATTTATTTCTACTTTCATAAATGTTTACGTGGTGATCCATTATGCAAACATTTTAATATGACCTCCAAGTACTAGCTTAGAGATACGATTTCTTTTAATCACAGGCTTTTCAGTTGCTAAATATTCTCTGCCATTTGTTAAAAAATAAAAATTAAAAAAAAAGCATTTCAAGATTTCTACTTTGTTGGTGGAAGGGAGTAATACTACTCATTGCATTACTAGTAGGATGCAGTATTTGAATAAAGTGTGAAAGGGATACCAGAAAGGGGAAGGTTTGGTAAAACTTCACAATACTTAAAGACAACAAAATTGTTCCCCAGGCTTTATACAAGAAGCATAAGTACCCTCAAATAACTTCAAGTTTTCTGTGTTGTGATCTAAAGGATAATCATTCATATCATAAATGACTTCTTAAAAATAAATCTTACCATTTATGCATTAAAACTTAATGTTGTGATGTGTCTCATTTTGAATGCTCAAAATAATAAAACTATAGGGAAAGGGGCAGGTATTACTTTTCTAAGGGGATTCAAATCACTCCATTAGAGTGAATTTAGAGTTCTGCTCGAAGTTCACAGGATTTTTAAATAAAAACAAGGCTGTGCATATACACTTTAAAAGATCTTGCCAGATCTCTAATTTCTTGACTTGAAGTTTCTTTAGTCCCATCTTCTTCTTCAATGTGTCATTTTATCTTTTTCTCCTCACCAGCACACTCCCTTTCCTCTAACTCAATAGTCCACAAATAGTTATTGACTGGCTACTGTGGACATAAATGCACTTTTGCTGTATTTGGGGCACTACATCACTGTTCTACTAATAATATCAATCCTATGTCAGATTTCACGTTTACTTTACACATATAAAAATAGGATAATGGGATACAGGATTTTTCTAAGTATTGTTAAATATTTTGTCTCTTGCCTTGGAGCACTTTGGTGACAGCATCAAGCATCCAAGCACTGTGTATGAAAACATACGTTTTGGAGGTGACTGTCACTCCAGAGTAAAGCAATATCCTCACAGGATTATCGTTTCATAATGGTTAATTTTTGATTTTTTTCTAGGTATTAACACAGCACTTGAGTGCCTGGCTATGACTACAGGAATAAATTTCTAATAGAATGCCTATGTTTTCTAAAAGGTAATGAAATGTATCCATAACACTAGTCTTTTTCTAAAGGGACAAATACAAATTGTATATATTTCTAGTTCATAATACTATGTTGTAAAGTATGAATACATTCTGGGATGGCTAAATCAAGCAAATTAACATAGTTGTTATACCTCAGATATATTTTTGTGTTGAGAACACTCAAAATCTACTCCTAATCATTTTCAAGTTAAATTTTCATTTCATTTTATATTGCCACATCATCATTTTTACCCGGCTATATAGCAACAGACCTTCTAGCTATAAACAGTTTATATATTAATCATATGCAAGCATTCAACAGATGGAGTCTTTTCAGGTAACTTTTAGAAAACAAAGGTTTTAAAGACAAATTTTCAACAAGAACAATGAGGTTGATATTTGTCACAAATAACTCAAAAATTAACGTTTACCTTTGCTAATTATATTTTGACTGAAAGCTACAATGAAATCTTGGCAGAGATGAGGCTTAGAAAACTCATCTGGTGAGAGTGGACATTTGAAGGCACTCAGAGATTCTATGGGTACATGGGAAGAAAGGGGTAAGCAGGCCAAACTATAAAACCAGATTCAAAGAGTAAAAACAGTGGCCCTTGATTGTGGAACTAAGGAGAAGTAAAGACAGTGAAGGTATCAGAGCCCTGGAAAGATGCTCGAGTCCTCACTCTTCCAGAACATCTGCAAACAGTGTTCTTTTACTACTCTGGATCCACAGATATGCTGACTAAACTAATTAGACACTTCCAAATCAAAGCCACACCCATGGTATATGTCTACTAAGAATCAAATCTACAAAAATCATCACATGATCGCATGTCTTCTTGCATGAGAAGACCATTTTCTCATTCTTTCCCAGAAAAACAAAGTCAGACACTGTGAGGGAACATTTAGGAATGTGAGTCTAGAACTTCCTAAAAAATAGAAGACCCTAAGCCAAGTTCAAAATAGTCACCATTCTACAAAAATATCATTAGCATTATTAACTCCTAAGATGGTATTACATGCAAAACAGAACTGATTAGTCTAGCACTATATTATTATCCCAGCTTATATTCCTATAAATGTTACAGATAATAAAGGGATGAATAGATGTAATGATTAACTTAACAACCCCAAAATATGATTTAAATACTCACTTCGCATTTGTGTTTTTATCTTTCTTGTGGGATCAAGCCAGATCTGCAGGAGGACAGAAAAGGTTAATGAACCCAGAAGAAAAATTCCAGAGTCACAAATAGAACTATTTACGATTCACCTACTTGTTAAAGTGTAAGCACAATTTCATAAAGTCCTATTCCAAGCAGCTTTCCTCTGTTAGCTTTTCACTAGGCTAAGTAGTGACTTGGTTTTCAGTGCATGTGTTTACGTGTGTTGAGTTTCTGTGTGCTTTAATTAAACACTAAATGCTTCTAAGGTGACTCTTATGGCCTCGTTCTCTTGGATCTGAAATGGACCTACACTTCAGATCTGAGGATGCAACAGTCTTGGTTAACCAAGTCTTCTGACATTTCCCTACAACATTTTAATACAGGTTCTCAGAGAAAAAGTGTTCCAAATGAGGCTTGATCCTCTCATGACAGAAAAATCTGGGAAAAGAGCGCTAGACAATGTATCCTAATAGCATATGTCTACTCATAGGATACGAGCAGTGTTAGAAAGAAGCTCAGAATATATGGTTAAAATGTCCACAGAGAGTGGGATTGGTCAAACTCATGCCTAAGTCACTATGAATCCGGGCAGTCCCCTAATTACAGATATCTGATTTGCATAAAGCTTGCACTTATGAATGGAGGCTATTACAGTAGGCCCCGAAGTTACAAACATCTCACTAACCTACAACTCATACTTAGAAATGGAGGCTATCACAGGTAATGGATAAATGTATCTGTTCTATCTTACATACAGATTCAACTTACAAACAAAACTATACAACCTACCTCCTTCATAACCTGTATATTTGAACACTTGTGGGAACACAAACCACATGGGCTTATTAGGACCCCATAACTCTATTGACTTTTGTAACATTTCAAACTCTCTCATACCTATTTTATCCCCTTCATCAATATTTCCCTAACTTTCAAGTGCATATGAATGAATCAACTGAACATCTAGTAAAAAATGCAGCCTGGAGTTTATCTAACAAGTTTTTACATTGTGCTAACACTGCTGCTCCTGGGACTACCTTTTGAGTAGGACAGCCCAAAATTTCTTTTGACATAGAAATGATTGCTTTTTCCCAAAGCAAAATGTACACAGACAGTTTTCAAGTCTTATTGGCTTATCAGCCTACACTGAGTTGTCAAGTCAGCACCCTACAGAAAGCCCTAGCAGGGAACTGATTCCACATACTGCTCCCCATCCAAATACTGCTCCCCATAATAATAAGCAGCTCTAAAAATGAACAGCAAGACCCAGCTGCCCCCAACACTGATTCACAACTACAAATCCCCACCCTACCGTATTGTCTTCAGTATCAAACCTAATCTCTCTTGTCCATTTCTAATTTCCAGGGCAGTGATCCCTATACCTATCCCTGCGTCCTAAATTTTTTTTTTTTGACTTTGATGACAGCAATTTATTTTCTCACAGTCTTGGAGGATGGGAAATCCAAGATCAATCACTATTGTTGAAACTGCAAGGGTTTGAAACAAAGTAACTCTGATTAAATCAAGCTAGTAGAATAGTAATACATCTCTGTGGGAAATAAAACAGAATGTTACACAAATCTATCCAGGAAGAAAAAGCATTCTTTGCCTACGTTACTTTAGGATTGGATTGTGTCCACAACAAACAGGAAGACCTTTTTAAAATTTTATGGAACAAAAGTTAAAAAATCAAATTAGATTATATATGAATAATTTAATTCACTTCCAAATATATTTGAACAATGATTTCCTGAAACCTGATTTTCTCAGAAAGGACATCTCAGTTTTTATTCCCCGGAAGTTTTCAGTTAAAGCCTAGACAGAAAGTATGTGCCTAATGTTTGTGTATTTTCATCCGACATTTTTCTAAGAGGAACTATGATGTATTAGGAATTATAAATTATTATTTAGCATTAGCATATTTATGACCAAGAATGCTATGCTAAACCCCACCCAAATTTGTCCTTATGTTAATATCATCTGACTTAATGACCTTAACCTCTCCTTGACTTCAGCCATAGCCTTCATGGCCACAGGCCAGGTCATGTCATCACACTTCTCAGAAACAGTCATTTCCTTTCATCTAAGTTTTCTAAACACATATTACAACTGTGCCTAATCTTCAACATCTTTGCAATTCTACCCCTTCCCTAAGATATTTTTTCAAAGCCAATCTACTATTTCAGATTCAATTACTTTCCTTCCTAAGATCCTCTGACTAATCATCTTGATTACATCTCATCAACATCTCCAATTTTCTCATTGCTTTTTCCTCTAACTGTAACTACCATAAACACAGCCAAGAGAGAACCTATCCAATACTCCATTTCTCCACTATTATACCCAGTTTGATGAAGGCAGTTAGAGAAAAACGCACGAATATATTCTATTGTCACAATTTTATGATCTCCAATCTCAGTCAATAGCAACCCCTGTGCTAGCTCTTGGGTGGCTGTCTCTCCTGGTCACACTGCAACCCTACTCACTCGTAAACAGATGGTTTTGCCACCTGTTTCATAGAGATTTTATACTGCACTTTGTACAACTCAAATTTTTTAACCACTACACCACCTCTTATCCTGTTTCTTGCAGACTCTGGATGAGGTCACTCTCTTCACTCGAGGCTAACCATTTTCATGAATTTAGAACATTTTCTCATCATCACTTTCCTCTGTCATCAGCCATCTATGTTTCTTGGTCTTTCTCACAGGAAAGCCAAAGCTATTTACAATAAAGCAAATCCTCCAACCCCCCCAACCGTTAGTCAACTCTCTGCATTGTCCAGTATGATAGCCACCACTCACCAGTCATGCCAGCCATATTTCAAGTGATCAACAGCCCCCTGTGGCTCCTTGTGGATACACCTTACAAATAATACTCTAGAAATAGAAACTAATCCATGTCCCAAGAACTTTCTGACATGAACAGAGAGATGGGGTCACATGCTATACTAACTTGGGTTATTTTAAAAACAACATGATTAAAATCCTCCTCTTATATTTCCCTGTAAGAAATTTCAATGTTTTCTAAAAAGCAAAACATGGGGTGGGAAATGGAGATAAAAGTGGAAGGCACTATGACAGAGTGATTAGGGGGAAACCCAAGCATCACTGCTGGCCCTGCATACTAAAAAGAATACTCACTACACAGAACTGGTGTCTCAGCCCTAAGTCATATTTAGCAGTGATAAGAAAAAGGCAAGACAGAAGTGCAGGAAACAAAATGTGTTAAAAGTTCCATCATGCAGTTAAAGATAAATGCCTTGTGTTTTCACCCTTACCCTCTGTCTAAGCTTTGCTCTGTGCTCTATTTTCTCATGCCTGAGACTTCAATAAAAGCCTGTGAGGGACATAGAGAGGGGTGTTGGCCTCCCCAGGTCCCTCAGTTCAACACAAATGGACTGAGTAGATGTTATTCATTTGCTGTCAAGTTGCACCAACAGCTACTGGACAGGGCAGGTATTCCAAATTCCCACCAAAATGAAAACGTCTATTGGAAGTACTGGGGTACATCGTCTAATGTCACCTTCTCTTCTGTTCTTTTCATGGCCAGGCTCTTAAAATAATAGTTCACACATGTGCTGAAATTCTACACCATTAATTTTCTATGGCTTCACCTACTCCTTGATCCCCAAGCATTATCTAGCCAACAACCTACAAACACGTCCAATTCGGCAAAATGACAATTAAATTTACTCTCCAGTGATTAACTCTACCCAAACTGCTACTTTTCCTCCAAAGACCTATGTAAAGTCTCCACAAACTCCCCAGCGTCCAACTTTGACATTTGAACTTACCTTCCATACTCAACATCACACCCCAGAGGTGATGGGTCATACAGCCTGCCAGGCACATTCCCCACACAGTGTCTCTGTGTCTTCCTCTTCACCCCTAATACCACCTCCCTGGTATTCATCACCTCGGGGCTAGATGGTCACAATCGTCTCCTGACCTCCCTGTCTCTGGTCTCAGGTCCCTGTGTAATCGCTTTCAACTCCAGGAACAAGTTCTTTCTGAAATGTAAATCTGACCAAAAATCTTTCTTCTTAAAATCTGGATTCCTTAACATGAGATACAATATATTCCAAAAATGGTCTCTGCCTATCTTTCCAGCTGCTTTCCCAGCATCTCCATCAGCACTCCCCACAGAGCCCCCAAACTAACCTGGGATTCCAGCTGAAAGAGAGCACTTGCTGAGAAAACACAGCACTTGCTGAGAAAACACGGCTTTAAAACTAGTCCCCAGCTCCTCTTTCCCATATGCCTGTGCCTCCTGGGTCTTTTCTATGTGGAGATGATGACACTGCCACCTCCGGCATCCCCAATAGACAGCTTAAAATGCCTCATGTGTATCAGGACCTTCCATGCTGGAGCCGCTGCTTCTCTTGTGCAGAATGTCCCTTCCCTGCTCACATCCAGAATATTGCCCCTAATTTTCAGTAGCTATGTCAACACTAAACTGTTCATCTCATTCCCAAATTGATAGATCTGCCTTTATGTAACACAAAATATTCATGCCAGGCAGTAAAACTTCAAAAAGTGTCTCCTCTCTAGTCCCTAATAAATGTCAGGCAGGTATTTAGGACAGAGTATATTAGGCTCTGACAATGAATAGAGTTAGATTATAAGGAGGTTATACACTTGATAATTTTAGCCTCACCAAATTGTTAATCCATTTTCTGTTCCAACATACCTGAGCAATATGACATCTCATAGTCCACCTGGTAACATCTTATAACATCTTTCAATAAATCTCCACTCCTATAACATCTCCTGCTATAACATCTTTCAATAAATTACACAAATTATGCAAATTAAACAATGAGCTAGTATTTTTTTTAACTGGGAAGGGGACAATAATGGCATGCCCAGTAAACATAATCATTCATATGTATTAGTGTATTTGGTGCGTATTTAGGAAGAATGGAGGTAGGATGAGAGATAAATAAGATTCCTAATTAATTAATTCCTAATTCTGTCTCTCCCGTGATTCTCATATGAAAAAGAAAGTCCCTTTTGAATAGCACTGGCACAGACCGGCACACTATCACCATCTGTAAGTTAGCTCAAGTCACACATGTATTAATGTCATAATAGAGTGATCAACAGTCAAACTCATAATAGAAACTCTGCCAGCACCGTCCTTCAACACCCTATACAGAAAGTCTTGCAAGAGGACTTTCAGAATTTGATGACATGGAAAATTCCTCCGAGAAAAGATGGTACACTCCTATATTCCCAGTTATGATAGCTACGAAACAGTGTGCCTATTCTTAATGAACAGGAAGTTCACAATTTTGCATTTTGCTTAAAATCTACTTTTTTCTACCTAGTTTTGCCTGAGTTTCAAACTTATCTATAACATGTTTTGCCCTAGGCACCTTAGATTAAATATTTAACTTCTCTATGCCTCACATTTTCACATTGTGGCTAATAATCATTACCTTGGAAGCCTCTTCTGAAAACTCCCTGAGACAACATGTAAAAGGTGCTGAGAACTGTGCCGGCCACACAGTGCCAATCCCAGAATGATCAGCTGGTAACAGGCATTTCTACTCTAGTACTAATGTCTTTGTAGTAAATGCCACATCTGCTTCTTAAAAAAAATAAATTATAAATAATTATGCCTAGTTATAAGCCTCAACCCAACAAGTACGGTATTTTCATCCAGAAAAAAAAGCATGTCATGCACTAGGTACATTTGAGATGGATTACAGATGGAGCATTTTTCATGCTAGATGCTATCTTTTAAGACACATCCAAAATTAAATTCATTTGTTTACTTATTCTTTCCAGAGGTTATCTGAGCCAAAGTTCAAACTGTTGGAAACTATATTCATTCTATCCCCTTCCACGGCCCATCAAGTCTTCCTTCTCCTAAATAAACTCCTCCAACTTCCCAAAACCAGGCCTTACTTATTCTTGGTATCTGCCATCCTTTGCTCATACCGGTCAATCATTAGATTGATTCTGTCTAATTGCAAAGACTCTCTTATTCACTTTTCTATTTCCATTGCCACAACCTTAAAGCCATGTTTGTGCTTTCAGTAATCACCCTTATTCAAGTCCCCTTTCATCCCATTCTTAGTGTTAGCACAAGTGTTTTATTTATTTATTTATTTATTTATTTATTTATTTATTTATTTAGACACAGTGTCTCACTCTGTTGCCCCAGGCTAGAGTACTGTGTTATTAACCATCTCACAGCAACCTCACACTTCTAGGTTCAAGTTAACCTCCTGCCTCAGGCTCCCAAGTGTCTAAAACTACAGGGATCTGCCACAAGGCCCAGCTACAAAGTGACCTCTTGAAAGGCAAAAGTGCTCATCTCACATACTTGCTTCATCCTATCAATGACTTACCATTTGGTAGGATAAAAGAAATTACCAAAGTCTCAGTGAATAGCCTAGATACCCCGACATGATCTGACCCCTGCTAATGCCCAGCCCTACCCTACAGGCTTCTATAGAATTTTTAAGCAGATAGCTGCCCTAAACTCAGGGTCCCATGTCTGTACTTCCTATGTTCTGTTACCCAGCCAAGGTCCACTCACACCATAGGTCTCTGCTCAAACAACATTCCCTCTTAAGAATGGTCTTCCTAGATGGAGTCCCGGCACCCCGGCACCCGTAACATGGTGGTTATAGCGCAGGCCACAAACACCAAGACCGGTGGGTGAGTTCAAACGAGCCCAGGCCAGATAAACAATGACAACTGCAACAACAAAAAAATAGCCAGGCATTGTGGCAGGGACCTGTAGTCCCAGCTACTTGGGAGGCAGAGGCAAGAAAATTGCCTAAGCCTGAGAGTTTGAGGTTGTTGTCAGCTGGGCACTCTGCCGAGGGTGACAAAATGGGACACTGTCTCAAAAAAAAAAAAAAAAAAAAACAGAACAGTATTTCTGTTTAGTGTCCATAATTTTTCCTGTAGAGCAGGAATCAAAATGTAGTTACTGAGTAATTAGTTCTTTCCTCTGTCTCCTCAACTAGAATATAAACAGAGACATCTAGGAGGCCAGGGTCTTTGTGTTCGTGGTTCTCTATTGGATTTTTGCCATTTTGCCCATAGGGAGGGTTTTTTTTTTTTATTGTGTAAAAAACCACATAGTATAAAACCTTCCATTTTAAACATTGTTAAGGCACAGTTATGTTAACTATATTCTCATTATTGTACAGCAGATCTCTAAAACTTTTTCATTTTGCAAAACTGAAACCACTTGAACAATTCCCCGTTTTCCTTTCTCACGGCCCTAGGCAACCACAATTCTATTCTCTGTTTCCATGAGTTTGATTCTTCAGATGCCTCATCTAGTAGAATCATACACTGTTTATGTCACTTAACATTTTCTACATTTATTCATGCTATAACATATGACAAAATTTCCTTTTTTAAGACTGAATAACATTCCCTTATACGTATGTACCCCACTTTTTTTTATCCATTAATGGACATGTAGCTACGTCCGCCTCTCAGCTATTATGAATAATGCTACAATAAGCATGAGTGTCCAAATACCTCTTCAAGGTCTCACTTTCAGCTATTTTTGATCTATACCCAGAAGCGGGATTGCTGTGCCATATGATACCTTTACTTTTCATATTTATGACATGTCCATACTGTTTTTTATTAACAGCTGTACCATTTCACGTTCCCACACACAGCGCACAAGGGTTTAAATTTCTAAACATCCTTGTTGATACCTCTTATTTTCTTGTGATGACAATGGACAGGGTCTGAGATGGTTTATAGGTAACAAGCATTAGTTAATGTCTAGATATGGTGAGGCAACAAAAATAAATAAAGCAAAATTTGTATCCTCAAAGAGTTCACAGAGTCATAGCAGGAAAGAATAGCACACACATAACATTTGTACTACATTTGTAGACCACAGGCAGAAAAATTACCAAATCCCCTCTACAGTAGGCTGAGATTATGAGTAGAATATAAATTAGACACATATATTAGGCGTTATCAAAATAAAATAGAATAAATCTCATTATGTAAATATCACTCTTATGCAAAACTAGTGTTCCAGAAATTCTGGATTTCTTAATATAGCATAGTCTATTTCTACTAAAAGAACACATCAGTCTATACATTCGACAACATACTGAATTTTGTCCCTATTTTGCAAAGATTAAATGCTCATAGGAAACTACCAACTGGTAAGTTCAAAAAGTTAGATAACAACAACCATTCTCACCACATTCTCTTTTATGCCTTTGAAGGCCAACAAAGAAGCACATGCTTGGAAACACTATTAAGATCAACTTATAATTTATAGCCTAAAAAATTTCCAGTTTAGTCATATATGTTGTTTCTTCTGAGAAGAGCATTGTACACACAGACCTAGTAAGGGTACTCACACACTCTTCAGCAGGCCGGCAGGCAATTTAATTGCCCCTAGTCTAAACATGAAATTAACACAAACTAAACATCAAGATTAGAAAAGTAAGCAAGTTCAGAAAATGTCCTGTTCTATAATGCCATCCTTCCTACCCTGTATTTTATTAGTGGGACATGGAAATACAAACAATGATGTCATGTAGGCAAATAAAATGCACACTCAGGTTTCTGTACTCACCCTTCTATTCTTCTTTCTGTGATTTGAGTGTTAGGTCTCAAACAGTAATCCCTTTTACTGTCACCATGAGCCTTGGGTATCCTCACATAGAATCCCTCCAATGTGTCTCCATCCCATGTGTCAGGCACCCTTAATACCCACCATGCAGGTGCCTACACAGTGTGAGCTGATTTATCCATCCTTAGCAACAAAAAGGCAGACTGAGACATTGAAAACCAAACGTTTAATGCCATTTTTAAAACTCTGTGTTGTTTTTATGTCAGAACACCAATTTTCAATCGATGACAATTACATTCTGTCTGCTTACAAGTGTAAAACACACACATACAAAAAAACTCCCAAAACGTATAGATCATTTTCTCTACACAAGATAGTTTTTCAATATTTACCAGATTTCTAAGGTGAAGTCTTGATAACACATAAGTTATTTTAAAGATAAATTTTATACTGATAAAAACTTGTTTTAAAAAGTTCTTAAAAGTAAAGATAGAGTCAAAGTCACTTACCTTCTCCTCAACATTTTCGTAAAACATGAGCCCAAAATAGTCCCTTTCTAGCACATCCAGATGGTCACATACGTTGTCCAATAATGCTTGTCCCACTGAATTTTTCTGAATAAAAAAAGCAGCATTTTTTACTTTTCAAGCACTAAAGATTTCATGAGTACTGTAACTACAGAACATACTGGCAGATCTACGATACACTGTAAATTAACCTAACATATTTATTTCCCAATTTTATGACAATATGAAAATGATTCATAATGCTTTTCACTTTAGCCCTTATACCTCCCACTCATAAAAAAGCAGAAAATCTAAAGTGAAATCATAATAAAATGCCCTCTGCTTTATTGATACTGGTCCCCATAACAAAAAGGACTAACAAGGCACTATGCGAGCAGTTCGTTTACTAATGTTAACAATGGTACAAAATCTGCTGAGACTGCTTCCCTCTATTCCTTCAGGTGGCTCATGACATATGACTGGATAGTCCCCAGGAAAATCAATCATCCCCATTATTCAATATATCCTAACATCGTGTATTCCACCAACATTTTAGTTTGATGTTTCACTTTTTACCACATTTGTAGACAGAATTTTCTTTATTTTTTTCTACTTCCAAAACTAACACTTTTATTAAATCAAGGAAAGATTCACTGTAGAAAAGTCAACAAAGGTTTTAACAGAACAAAGTATACCTTTTTACAAAATATGTAGATATTAACAGCAAACTGTTTCTGAGATTTGCTTTTATGTTCTTTTAGTTATTTTAAAGCAAACATAAACAATGTTAATTAGTAGGGAATGTGCTACTAATGATGATTACATGAAGAGCTAATCCACTCTTCATCCTTTATCTGTGATTTAGAACATCTACAAAATACTTCATTATTCCTACTAATGAACTGATTCAGGTTTCACCAAAAAGTAGCAAAACCGAGTGGCTGGTAGAATCTGTCTCACTACATCATACTCGCCCATTATCTTTGAGAATAAGAAATAACCACACCACCATATAAATAATTTTGTGTGTGTGTGTGTGTGAAAAGTCAGTTTTTAGGTTATAACAGTGGCCAACTAGATCAGTTAGCATGTAACTGACATTTTTGTAATTCTCGTGATATACAACATTTAATCAGAAAACATGAACACTCAGTACCCTGTTGTGTGCCCCATTTAGAAATACTTAATAGCAATTCCCTAGATAACGCTGGTTGCTACTGCAGCATAACCTAGTGAAAGTTGGCAGTGATCAAGTAAAGACAAATTAAAATACTAATGTGATTTCCCATATATATGATTGATCAAAAAGTAATCAGTTTGATAATAAGATATGTTAATGATAATGTGGTAAAATCAAACTTAAATGACTGCTGGTTACAATGTAAGTTATTGGCACATTCACTTTGGCAGTATCTGTGAAAAGTGAAGTGAAACTTCATCAATAATTTCACCACTGTCTGTCTACCCTAAAGAAACTCTTGCACAGTAGATGAGGAAACTCATCCTACAATGTTCACTGAAGGGCCATTATTGTACATAAAGAAGGGGAATAAATGGTTCAGTCATATAAAGGAATACTCCACAGCTGTTAAAACAAATTAAGATTTACATATCATAAAATGATATACAAAGCAAGAAGGAAAAGATGACAATGAGATGAAGCAATGCCCGTAATGTTTTATTTGGTTAAAGATCGAAAACACACAATAAGATAGTAATGTCTGATTAAATGTTTATGGTGGATATCAACTGTCCCTTCTACTGTTTCTGTGTTTTTATAGTTTTTTAAATAATTCATGACTTTTAAGAAAAGATAGAACAAAACTAGATTTAAAAAATAAAGGACAATGGTCACTCCTGTGGTTCACTGATCAAAAGAAATTTATAAATTAATAGGCATTTTGGATCATCAAAATAGTCCTATAATCTATAGATAAAGAAATAGGCCCAGAGAGATTGAATCAATGATTCAAGGTCACTTAGGATCAAGTTAAATGCTCAAAAATCTAGATTCCCTCACTTTTAGGGTAGGTAGGAAAAACAAGGGATATGGGGTCCCTTGACCCAAGTTCAGAAAATCATTCTTTTCTATTCTTTTCCCTGTATAGGAGCAGCCTTGTCCCTTCCATCAAGGGAAGACACAGCACTTGCTCCTAGAACTTGGTGAAAATGCAAGAAGCAGCAGCCATCTTGGAAGTAGCTCCTCATCAAATACCAAATTTCCTGGCACCTTAGTCTTGGACTTTCCAATCTCCAGAACTGAAAGCAATTAATTCCTGGTGTTTATGAATGACCCAGGCTAAGGCATTTTGTTATGGCAACAAGAATTAAGACATAGATTTTCAATCCCCTTTCGCTTCTCCCTCTCTTTAAACACAATTGAAATATCAAGGTGAGCACAAGAACCACAAATCATCTGAATACATAATAAACTACTGTTCTACTTGATACACTTAAGATGTTATTACCAAGCTGAACTCTTTCATCGTTTTTAACAAGAATGTTGGAAGTTAGGAAAAATGTTAATAGGAAATCAACTAGAGCAGCTTTTAACCAGGAAGATCAGTCCCATGTGGGGCAGAAGAAACAGTATCATTCTGTGCTCAGGTCCCTGAGCTCTAGAATCAAATTACCATGGCTACAATATTGATTCAACAACAAACTAGCTGTGGGCCACGTTGTTTCATACCTCTACCCCATATTCCTCACGGTAACACTGGCAATACTAATGATGCCCACCTTACACAGAGTCTCATATATATTAAGTGACATAATCAAAGCATTTCACACAGTTCTTCTGTAAACATTAGCTATTAGTATATGTCATGTAAATTAAGTAATTAGTTGTAAAAAGCACCAAATTCTTCTGATTGACATAAAATGATAAGGTACTGAAGGCTTCAAAAATGACACTGGCTTCTGTCATTGGTTTTTGTCAGGCTTCTGTCAAAGGAATTATCCTTTGTAAATCATGGGTGTTTTCTCATTAAATGAAACTACATAAATAAGCTAGATTTTAGCTATTATCTATCTCAAGGTAAAACATTTGGAGTTACCCTTCATTATTCAGAAATACCAACCTACTACCATAAGGTCTCCTCAGGAGAAACATCTTACAGCCAGAGGTAATAATCAGAATATTTCATTACCATTCAGAACAAACACCGAGTACACAGGACTGGAGGACATTGACCCTGCTTGTTTTAAGGGACAGGTAAATTTTTTTTGTAACGGAAATGACTTTTTTCTATTCTTTTAATACAAATGTATGAAAAGTAGATTACAGAAACCTGGTGAAACACATTCACTGTGCCATGTCATGACCACACATCACTACAGCTCTCCACTCAGCTCTGTCTCACCTCTACCTCACAGAGGTATTTGAAACCAGTTAAGAGGACCACAGTACACTTCATCATCTGGGTCTTCTTCCTGCCCTTAGCAGAGGTCTCTGCTTTTATCTCAGTCTTTTCCGGAGAGGCAGAGCCTACTTCCGTGATCATCATTACAGCTTATGCTGTAGATTAAACAAAATCATAAAATGGTACTTTATAAACTCTCTCAATTATAGTTTTGGCAAGGAGTGGAATAAGAAAGGGTGAGAAGGGGAATAGCAGAGAGATAACAGGGAGAAATCACACAAGAGGAAGGTTCAAAAGTATAGGGGAAAATGAAGACTGGTAGTCTGACTCTCAGAATTCTGTCTGAGTCACAGAACCCAAACCAGCATCACAATAGAATTCTAAATCAGGACAGTTACACCTTAAAGTGACCAAGACCATAGGTATTACTGTTCATTGGTTTCAACTAGTTATAAATTACAACTAACCCCCAAAGTCCAGTTTTGTATAGGATACTTACTTTTTCGTGTACTTACTTTTCTTCCTTCTACATGTGGTAATAGGAAAATGTTATCACCAAAGTATTGAAGCCCAATTTTATTGCAAATTTACACATTAAAACCAAAATATACCACAATGCTAGCAGTTATGGCAACAGATTTTAAATGTAGTGTGCCTAATAGCAATAACATTAAATCTAGAGCAAAGATATCTCATTTTGTGTTCCAGTCACACCATTTTTGCTATCACTGTTTCAATGCAAAAGTTAATTTTCTGAGAAAGGTACTCAAACTATAATCACACTTGTAAAACCTCCATCCTGTCCATTTCGCTTACTCTTTTATTTGTGTACATGATGATAAGACAAATGTCTATGGACCCTAATCCAAACCAAATGAAGAAATTCTAGAGGAGAAAAACATATCTAATGATTTGATCTTGATTTTATCACAACTCATGGAAACAAAATTTAAATTAAATCTTAAAATGACTGTTGGGTACATTTACACAGGCAAAGGGACTTTCAAAGTGTGGGAACAACTGCCATAGAGAATAGGCAGGGCCTGGCAGAGATAGCAGATCATATTTTTTTTGTTTTTTCTCTAACTAGTCATAAAAGTCCTAGCATCCTGGCCAAGGAGTAATGCCCTGAGTATCTTCAAAAGTGCTACAAACATAGAACTAGGTGTGATGGCACACACCTGTAGCCCCACAGAAGTATTTCTGAAAATATGTATTATATGTGAAACACAATGAAGATTACGATGTAAGGTGGTCATATGGGCATTTACGGTGGGTGGCTTTTGGCATTTAGACATGAGGACCAAGTAGACAGGGTAGGGCACCTCAGAGATGGTCCCTCCAGACATGTCTGGAGTCTAAAAGGAGAATGAGACCCAGCTGATTGAGCAGGTCATTGGGTGTCAGGCTAGTCTCCACGGCCCACCTTCCCCCCTTTTCCTCAACCCCCTTTTCCATGAGAGACTTCTGCAACTGAAGGTGGCTGGGAGGCACAGACAACACTCCAAAGCTCCGTTTCTCTATCTGGCTTTATATTTTTTGACTTTGATTCCGGTATCTATCTATAGGAGGATGACTACTAATCTTGGAATTGTTTTCTCTCATCTCTAGGGATGTGGATATGCCATTTAAACTTTGGGATAGAGATGCTTACTAGGGTTAGCACAGCTCCTCTCCATTTCTTCTGTCTAAAGAGACAAATGGATTTGCCCTTGAGTTTGTTGACTCAAGTGTTCAAGGTGCAATGAGCCTAGAGCCTTAGTGATCTAAAGTAGGTTTCTGTTGCCCCGCAGCAAGACAGTGAGCAGAAAGCTCAGAGAGGGAGGTGGGGAACACTCAAAGAACCTTAGTTACAGTGTTCTCTGCATGAGATTTCTGTTTCTGCTTCACGTTCAGAGGCAATTAGTGAATCTCCACTCCAATTCCTGTGACTCCTGGAGGACACAAAGAAAGATGAGATATTTGTAGACTTTTTGATCTGGTTATTCTTCACCAAGGAGGCATGTTTAGAGCTACAGATATGAAAATACTCTGAACTTCTCTCTATGAAAGGGATCTTCAATAGTGAGGGTTCACAGAAATGTCCCCTTGCTTTTAAACTCCAAATGATTTGAGAAATTTCTTGACACTTAGAGTCTTTTCACATAGGCTATTTTGCCTGCTTCTAGAAAATTATTTCCTTGCTTCTAACTATGCATAATATGAATGCAAACCCTTGTGCATAAAGTCTTAGGCATGCTTATTAGGACTCCATGGCAAATTTGTAGGTATGTAAATCATGTGGCTTTCACTCTCCAAGTCCATTTTCTGCACCACTTACCAGAAAGTCATAGGCTTCCTCTTTTCCCCCTGGAGAGGGCGCCCTTGTTATCATCAACAGCATTATTTGGGAACATTTCTGTATTGCAAATATCCCCCATAACTGCATTGCTATTGGAGAAGTGGTTAATAAATGAAGGTAGCACAAAATATGATTTCAAATCATTTAATAAAATTATTCATGTAGATTTAAAATAGTTTTTACAGTTGATTGAAGATTTGTGACTGGTTTATACATGATGATATAGGTTGATTTTGTATCTTTCCAATTTTATTTTAATTTGGAAACAGTACAATTATTATTTTTTTTCCAATAATGAAGCCTATGAGAATTAAGCTTGTCTTTTCTCAAATTACATTTTATGAGAATGATTTTAAATATATTTCTGAGGAACGTTTACAGGGAAACTCCTTTAATGGGACTTAAAGAGATGATCCTATGAGACTAGCATGGGTGTTTTTTTTTTTTATTAAATCATAACTGTGTACAATGATATGATTATGGGGCATCATACACTCACTACATAAACCATTTGACACATTTTTATCACAGTGGTTAACATAGCCTTTCCGGCATTATCTCAGTTACTGTGCCAAAACATAGCATGGGTGTTTTTTAAGGGGAGTTTTTGTGGGAGAAATGACCTGAGTCTTTTCTAAGGTTTAAGAAATTTCTGAAGTTACCAGAAATGGTTTATTAAAGATTATGAGCCCATTTGAAGTAAACATTCGCTCATACTCAGTTGGTGGCCTGGATCATACTGGGACCAGGCCAGCCGGATCTGTGCAAAAAGACAACTGGCAGGTGCTTTTCGTTTCATGGGCCTCTGAGTGGTTATCTTGGGATTGTTCACGTCTAAGTTTTTGTCTTAGTTCAGTAGATATTATCTTAATAGCTTGGTGACTGGTGTGCAGGTGTCATAGTTGTTCCTGGTTTTTGGTTTCTGAAAGGTCCCCTGTTGTCTTGTGGTGCACCTACAGAGTGCAGCATGGGCTGAAAAGACAGGGTTCTTGTCACTCACGTCCCTGGCCACTGTCAGCTGTACTCAACCATCTGCCATAGTAAGGGGCTGAAGCCACAAGGCCTCCCAGAGTAGCACAGTCTACCTTGGCAAGGACACTCAATACAGCTCCCAGGCCCAGAGCCACAGTAGCGAAGGTGACCCAAGGGAACAGGAGAAGTGGGTAACACGCTGACCCTTTGGCCCTATCTGGCACTGCTTCTTTGATGCTGCAGATACAGATAACTGCACTACTTTGTGAATCGTATGTGATTACAAAATGGAGACAATCAATGACTCTGATTCCTTTGTGAATTTATTTTCCCTGGCACAAGAAACCCTTTTAAAATCCCCAGAAGAGGTTGGCACATAAGAAAAAGTCAAGTCACAGTGTTGGATATGAACTGCCTCCTCTGATTCAGGGGAGATTTTGTGAACCCTGAGTGGGATACTCTGCCCAGGAAAGGGAGGAGGAGCTCTAAGAAAGGCACAGGGGTCCCTGGCAGGGTCAAAGAGACTCAGATCCTGGAGGAGCTGAAAGGAGAGCTGGTACAGTCCAGCCTTTGACTCTGGCTGTAGGCACAGATACCTATGAGGTGCTTTCAAAACTGTAGATTCTGGGCAGAGTTGGCAGCCTCCAGAGCCACCATCCTGGTTGCTGGACGCCTGGGACCATATAGGGAACCTCGAGAGAAATCAGATATATGCTGAGAATCATCCCCTGAAGGCTACCACACTTCTTGAATTCTGAATGCTGAGGACATGGGAACATGCATTTTGCCCCTTCTTCTAAACGATGGTTCTTATTTATACCCAGTAACTGGGGAAATGCACCCAAGATCCTCTGCTGCAGGAGCTCTCAGCAGCAAAATCTCTAGAGGGGACAATAGGGCTGGGCCATTCTACACATCTGGAACTTCCAGGATTCCTCGGAGTTCCTTTGTAGACCCCTGGGCTTCTCCACACCCTTAAACACGTACAGTTTTGGGGTTAGTTTTGGTTTTTGTTCTCTGGCCATCTGTCAGTTAAATCTTCATTCAAAAATAAAGAGATGGCTTGGCGCCTGTGGCTCAAGTGGCTAAGGCGCCAGCCACATATACATGAGCTGGCAGGTTCAAATCCAGCCCAGGCCCGCCAAATAACAATGACCATTGCAACCAAAAAATAGCCAATCATTGTGGCAGGCGCCTGTAGTCCCAGCTACCTGGGAGGCAGAGGCAGGAGAATTGCTTGAGCCCAGGAGTCGGAGGTTGCTGTGAGCTATGATGCCATAGTACTCTACCCAGGGCTATAGCTTGAGGCTCTGTCTCAAAAAATAAAATAAAATAAAATAAAACAAGTAAAATAAAATAAAATAAATAAAAAATAATAAGAAATGCATGCCAAATATTTACAAGTTCCAGAAAATAGTTGTAGGGTGGCTGTAGCCTTCCTCAGCACAGAACCAGTGGAAACAACAGGTGATTTATTCTTCTAGGTAGAAGAAAGTGTTGGAGTGATTTCCCAGGCCTTAAATCACATTGCCAACTGGCCATTCAATACAAGCTCAGGACTTTCTTTATCCAGGCATTGGCATTTGTTTTCTTGTTTCTGAAAATTAATCCATGAGGTCGATTATCAATAGCTTCTTCCCCTTACCCACTGCTCCACAATAATCTCTGAACATAGAGTGATTTCACAGCCACAGCTAGACTACTGAGTGAGGCCCAGGGTGGTGAAGGAAGGAAAAGAGAGGAGGAGGATGTGTCCTTCTTGGCTCCTGCAGGGATCAGGGGAACTGGGGAGCATGCCCAGGAAAGCCTTGAGCTGGAAGCCCCAGCTTCTGGTGCCAGGGCTGAGTGTGGCTCCTGCAAGAACAGTCCCGCCCTGAATGGGGGAGACTGAGCCCTTGCCAAGGGGCTGCTGGGAGGGCTGGGCTGGTAAAGTGGATGCAGCAGGCAATCTCATCAGGAAGGTCAAGGGCAGGTGTGTGTCCACTCCTAATAATCAGCAGAATTAATTGGCTTGACTGTCTTTGTGGTGAAATGATTTTGCAGATGCTTAGTATGGGATTGTGAGATCAACGTGAACCTCCATAGAGGTTATATTAGTTTGCCATCCCACCAGCACTGTAAAAGTATTCCCTTTTCTCCACATCCACAGCAGCATCACACGTTTGAGAGTTTGTGATGTAGGCTAATCTTACTGGAGTTAGGTGATATCTCACCTAACTGAGTGGTTTTGATTTGCATTTCCCTGATGATTAAAGATGATGATCATTTCTTCATGTGTTTGTTGGCCATTCATCTGTCAAGTTCAGAGAATTTTCTATTCAAGTCTCTTGCCCACATACAAGTGGGTTTGTTTGCTTTTTTTGTGGTGGTTAATTTGAGTTCTCTGTAGATTCTAGTTATCGAGCTTTTGTCAGATTCATAACATGAAAATTTGTCTTCCATTCCTAAGGTTCTCTGCTTTGTCTGTGTTACCCTTAGCTCTGCAGAAACTTTTTAGTTTGATCAAATCCCATTTATTTTTGGTGTCGCTACATTTGCCATGGGAATATTCCTCATATTTTTTTTCCAGGGCCACTTACTTGAAGTGTGTTTTCCTCATAGTCTCTTCTAGAATTTATATTGTTTTATGTCTTAAATGTAAATCTTGTATCCAGTGAGAATCAATTTCTTTCAGTGATGAGATGTGCAGGTCCAGTGTCAGTCTTCCACATGTAGCTGATAAGTCCTCCCAGCACCATTTTAAATAGGATTCTTTTTCCCAGTGCATGCTTTTGTTAGGCTTATCAAACATCATATGGCTACATGTGGCTGGGTTCATCTCTAGATTCTCTAATCTATTCCATAGATCTGCATCTATGTTTTTGTGCCAGCACCTTGCTATTTTGATCACTATACACTTGTAGAATAATCTGAAATGTGGTAACATGCTGACTTCAGATTTATTGTTATTTCTAGCTGGATTTTCCTAGGATGCTAGCATGGAAGCTGGATGGGCATTCTAAGGCCTCTTCCCTGCAGGTTTTAGGGAAGCACTCTGCCTGGTAGATGCTGGTGGTATTAAATTGTTTCTTTGATCTTTTCTCTCCTATTGTCATCATTAGGAGTCCTGAAATCCAGCCTGTTGTCTGGTTAGGAGGCTGGAGCCTCATGTAAACTTGTCTCATTTGGCCTACTTACTCAGGAGCAGAAGTGGCTAAGTCCTCAAAGCTTCATTCCATCCAATAGTCTCTGGGTACCACCCCTGCCCTGATGGCATCTCCACTCTGTGAGAAAGAATAGCACCCCGGGATTCCACAATGGTGTCAGCCTAGCCAATGTGGACTCCGACAGTCGTTAACTGTGTCCTAGAGGCTTCCCTGAAGATAAAGTCACTCCACTGTGTTTTCTGTAAGTGATTTGTGCATAATTGACCGTGAAAAGGGATGGGAAAAAGGAAGGGCAGTCCCAGAAAAACACACTGGAGGGAAGAGAAGGAAGCCTGTGTGGCCTTTTGTGTCCTGATGAGAAAACAAGGAGGAAGGAGCCTCTGGACCACCCAATATAGAAAAGCCACATCTTCAAATCCCCAAGCCACAGATCTCACCTTCTCCTTACCTGGCCAGGCTGAGGATGAAATAATAATTGGAACTCTAGAACACCTCCAAGTTTGGGGTTTGCCCATGATCCCCCCATGTACTGAGGACTGGAGGCAAAAGAGTGTTTCTCCAAAGTAGGAGGATGTATCGAGTGATTATAAGATGTACTGAGAGTTGCGGATACAGAGGGCTTTTCGTTCCATCTTTTCTCCCTTAATTATAGAATGTTAGTTACATTACATCGTGTGTTTTGATTAATGAAACTTATTTTGAGTAGTCTACCTGATCCTTCCCCTCTAACATGCTCCACTGACTTTGAAGAATCGACTAATTTTACTTAAAGCAAATAGGCCCTTCAGCCAGGAAATAGTGAGTCTGGGATTCTGTGGGCAAGGAGGACTCCACAGACAGAGTTGTGTATTCCAAAGATAGGCTTCCACCTAGGCCAAGCAAACACTGGGCTGCTAATAATGCAATGCCGAGACCCTGGAACTTCTTTCCATTCTTTGTTTTGTCCCCTTCTTGGATCTGACCTATCTTCCTGACTTGCAAAATAGTATGTGAAACAAAATTTAATTGAAATAAATTACACATTGTCACATTCCCACATAAAGGTTGTGATAAGCCAGTGAAATCTACACTTTGATGAATTTGAGCTCTCACTTACCAGGAGCCTTTTGGATGTACAGGACAGGGCATCAAAGAGGTTGTTTTGCCACCCTCATCCACCACAGGAAGGTGTTTGTCCTTGAATGCTGAATTAGCAGCCAACCTTATGGCCATAACCACAGATAACAGTGTTATCCAGTTGGACCTAGCCTCTTTTTCTGAGAAAGATGCACGCATTAGCCCCTTTGACAGATGAGAAAACAGAAGTCTTGGCGATTAGGAGGAGCTTGCTCAAAGGCATGCAGTTGTTAAGTGCTGGAATTGGAGCTGTCTGTCCCCCAAGCTGAGAACCAGGTGTTCTCCTTGCTCTTCAAAATCATTTGAAGGTGTTTGGTGTAATCTGTGGCTTTTACCTATTGCTGGACGTGACATTATCTTGTTGCTTTGAAGATTCAATGAGATGTTTACCCATGACACATAGTAAGAGCTCAAATGCTGAAACTTGTCTGTGTGTGTGGGGAGAGGAGATGTGATAGACATTACCCAGCCAAACAAAAACTTTTTCTTTTGGATTGATCCTCATTTCTTCTTACCCTTTCCAGCTTTCTGAACTTCTTTGATAGGGTTAAGGGGAAGGACTTTGGAACGTTTGTTTTTTTGGGTAAGATTTCTGCTTGGTTCTGGTTATTGCTGCGACAAGGTGGTTGTCAGATAGGAAATAAAAAAAGGATAGCCTAGGCCTTGGTCAAGTACATAGATACACTTGTGTATTTGGAGTGACCATCAGTGACCAGGATCACCAGGCAGAAGTGACTTCCTAAGGCTGCATCCCTGTGCATCATGCAGAAGAGTGTGTGCAAAAGCTCTCAGCAAGTGATACAGCCTGATGGCTTATTCCCACACTGCAGAAATTATTTCAAAAAATTCACGAGGATGCAATCCTTCCTAACATGTTCTATGAAGAAACATCACCCTGATAACAAAAAATGGAAAATATCCAACTAAAAATGAGAATTTCAGACCAATTTCACTAATAAATAAAGATGCAAAAATTCTCAACAAAATCCTAGCCAGATTACAGCTTATCATCAAAAAACTCACACTATTATTAAGTCAGTTTCATCCCAGTGATGTTAGGCTTGTTTAACATATGCAGATCCATAAACATTATTCACCATTATCAACAGAAGCCAAACGGAAGACCATTTGGGCCTCTTAATAGATGCAGAAATAACATTCAATAAAATCTAGCATCCTTTTGTAATTAGAATACTGAAGAGTATAGGCATATGTGGCACATTTCTTAAACTGATTGAAGCTATCTATGACAACCTCACAGCTAATATATTACTGAATGGAGTGAAACTGAAAGCTTTTCCACTTATAACTGGACGCAGAGAGGCAAGGGTTTCCTCTCTTGCCACTACTATTCAACATAGTGCTAGAAGTGCTAGCCAATGTAATTAGGCAAGACAAGGAAATAAAGGGCATCCAAATGGCAGCAGAGGAGATCAAACACTCCTTCTTTGCTGATGATCTGATCTCATACTTAGAGAACCCCAAAGACTGGAACCACAATATTTCTGTAAGTCATCAAAAAATACAGTAATGTCTCAGGATATAAAATCAATGTCCACAAGTCAGTAGCCTTTGTATATGCCAATAACAGCCAAGATCAGAGTCTACTTAAGGACACAACTGCCTTCACCATATCTTCAAAGAAAACGAAATACCTAGGAATAGACCTAACAAAAGAGGTGAAGGAGCCTAAAAAGAAAATTATAGAAACCTAAGAAAGGAAATAGCAGAAGATATTAACAAATGAAAGAAAATACCATGCTCATGGCTGAGAACAATCAACACGGTTAAAATGTCCATACTTCCGAAAGCAATCTGCCGATTCTACAACATCCCTATTAAAATACAAACAATGTTCTTTATAGACTTGGAAAAAAAAAACTCTTTGTTTTGTACGAAACCAGAAAAAAAAACCCATATAGCTAATTCAGTTCTTAATAATAAAAACAAAGCTGGGGTCAACAGCATACCAGACTTTGGGCTGCACTACAAGGCCATAGTGGTCAAAGCAGCATGATAGTGGGACAAAATTAGAGACATAAATATTTAAAATTGAATAGAAAATCAGGAAATGAAACTAACATGTTAAAACCACCTAATCTTTGATAAACCAAACAAGAACATACACTGAGGAAAAGATTCCCTATTCAACAAATGGTGGTGGGAGAACTGGATATTCACATGTAAAAGACTGAAACTGGACCCGGACCTTTCTCCTGTCAGAAAAATTGATTAGGGGCAGCACCTGTGGTTCAGTGGGTAGGGCGCCAGACCAAAATACCGAGGGTGGTGGGTTCATACCCGCCCCCAGCCAAATTCCAAGAAAAAAATAGCCAAGTGTTGTGACAAGCATCTGTATTCCAACTACTTGGGAGGCTGAGGCAAGAGAATTTCCGAAGCTCAGTAGTTGGAGGATGCTGTGAGTTGTGGGACACCACGGCACTCTACTAAGTGCAATAAAGTGAGACTCTGTCTCTACAAAAAAAAAAAAAAAAAAGAAAGAAACAAAGAAAAAGTAAAGAAAAATTGATTGAAGATGGATAAAAGATCTTAATCTTTTACCTGATATTATAACAGGGCCTGTAACTTTTTAGCTTTCTTTCTAAGATATAACATTTAAAAACAGAAATCTTAAAGCTTTGCGACATTGTAATATGAGAACTGGTTTCTCAATGATCACGAGATGCAAGATTTGTATGTAGCAAGCGTTGTAGGGTTTAGAGAAGGAGAGATGTGCTTGGAAGGTCTTTTTCAGACCCAAATCTTTTGTCTCCTCCCTTCCTTATTTCTGCGTTTTGGCTAAAGCAGACTGTCCTTATCATATAGGAAATGAGCTGAAAAACAGTTAAATGTTCGGATGATTTGTTTCACCTTCTACTAGAATTTATCCATAGGTAACAGCCAGATGAGACCACTTTATAATATATGGTTTAAGTAAGTCATTCTCTACACGCTGCATTTGTTGCAATATTAAAAAAATTCAAATTGTATGAGAGCATTTTCACTGTGAAAATACTTTGAAAATTAAAGATCCACCACGTCTAGTAGTTACAAATGATGCTGCCAGAAATCATTTAGTGAGATGAAAAAATGTTTATAAAGAAAGTTAAAATACAAAAAAAAACTAATAAGAATGATACTCAGAGTACTAACCTATTTCAGAAAGGCATCAGAATTTAACTGCTCACAATCTCAGAAAAAAATGTATCACAGTATTAACAGTGCTTATTTTCATATGAAGACATGCATGTGCCTTTTATTTTGTTCTGTTTGGCACTATTTTTATTTTGATAGACATTGAAAACCTTAATAATTTAAGAATTATTAATATGAGGCATAGAAAGGAAACCTATGTTTTAGTGGAAGCTTTCCTAGAGATTTCCTAAATCATGCAACCTGGGCTGCTAAACTGCAGGTAGTTTTTGACAGAGATATTTCAAAGCTCACAACTGTGGGTTCCCTCAGTACATTCCACTGACTGTGGACACACTTCTCAAAACCAAATCCATCTTTCACCTTGGCTCCCATTCTCTTCCTTGACTCTCCCCACTATGTAATTACTTAAGCTAGAATCATGAAATAGGTGACATTTGTCACTAGTAATAACCATAGAATTATGCATTTACAGATTTCATTTTCATTTATTGATGAATAGGGTTCACCTGTTCATAACTGTTATTATATTGAAGTGAATATTACTAGAATGTCTCAGTATCTATGCTCACTAAAATAGGTATATTATTGCCTATTTTATTGTATGAAGTGGCCTATGAAGTATTGTCACGTTTTTATTTTTCTCAATTAAAACCCCTTTTAAATATACAAATAAATATGTTTTCAATGTTTTTGTAATTATTTTTTCAGAAATTTTTTCTTTAGGACTTTATTTTTCAGGACTATGGCATTCAAAATCGTATCTTCGGGATCATGACTAGTGCTCCATTATTCCTTATTCCATGATCTTACTACCTCTCACATGAGACTGAGGGTGCTTCATCATGTGAGCCTGGGCCAGTGTACTTGATCTTTCACAAAATCCAAAACAGACTTATAGGAATGAGCCCGAGGCTAGAGCTCCTTCACAGCCCAGAAGCTTTTGGAAGCAGTCAGAACTGTGCCACCTCAGCCCTGTTAGGTTTACTAAGATCTGCTCCCCTCTCCTAATACAAATGTGGGAGAGGGAGTGGGGGCAGACACAGCACTTCCCCTAGAAGCTGGGACTCAGTATAAACCAGGATAAGAGGTAAAAAAGGCTGACAAGTTGTGCTTAGAATAACTAGCCATGAAAAGGTATTCATTAAAAAGACTACTGAAAAGAAGTAGGGGGAGAATAAATGGTTCCTCCCACTACCATAAACCCCATGATTAACCGAAGAAATATTAGAAACCCTCAAGTGAAGGCCAACAGTCTTTTTCCAATAGTGAACTATGCCATTCTTTCCTTATTTTCTTCCTTCCTCCCTCCCTCCCTTCCTTTCTCTCTCTCTTTCTTTTTTATGAAACTAGTCTATTCTAAACCTAGAGCCCTGGGAAAAGTTTAGTGAACACACTGGAGTGAAGTTACTTTCCATGACAATGACAGTACCTTGGCCTCATGCAGATGAACGCTGTACATGGGCAGACCCCTGGCGTGCTCTATGAACTGATAATCAGCTTCTTCAGAAGCTATGCCACTGAGAATAAAAAGAAATAATATTACATTATGGTTGCTATGAATATATGCAAAAAAGAAGTGTTTAAAACAGAGCCAGGGGTGGCTAAGATTAGATAGCTTGGAGTAGAGGATGTAACCCAGGAAAGTTGGCAGAAGACTAGGAAATGGGAAAACAGCCTCAACTCTAGCATTTTTATTTTAAGATCATCTCATCTAGTGCAGCACCTGTGACTTAGTGAGTAGGGCACCGGCCCCATAGACCGAGGGTGGTGGGTTTAAACCCGGCCCCAGACAAACGGCAACAAAAAAGAGCCAGGCGTTGTGGTGGGTGCCTGTAGTCTCTGCTACTCAGGAGG